>NC_049201.1:23851020-24151020 GCF_013347855.1 Anguilla anguilla
TTCCTCCTCAGCCTCTCCTCTATTCTATCCCCCACCCTTATGCCTCTAATTCACTGAGCCATAAATTCATTTTCCTAATGAACCACTTCATATCCCCTTTGCATATATATTATTCACCAGCAGGTTTTTAATCTGAGCCACTTTAAATTTCTTATGAAATGTCTATGTGTTCCTCATGCAATAAAATAACTGATACATTCAGTTTTGTTTTTCGTTTTTTTTCCCTGAAATTTACCTACACACTGGTTCAAACACGGCCTAGTTATAACACAGATAAGTACTAAATTGCTTACTATCTCTGCTTTTTTCCTTTACATTATAACAGAATAAAGATATGTTTTTTTCTCAAACATGATTTATTCAAATGTATCATTATCATTATCAATAATATCAATCATTTTCATAGTACATGGACAAAATCCACCGGAATTTTATCCATATCACTGAAGTGTTTTTGAACATTTCAAGCCATTCCCTGTGGCCAGTCACAAGAAGGCCAGCACCTCTTCCAATCAGGACTCAAAGGAGAAAGAGATCTCCCTTTGCCATGCTGATGCTGGATAATTAAACTCGATCAAACTTTCAAGCCCTGCTTGGCCTGGGTAAAGGAAGAGATGACAGGGAATAAAATATCATCCATATGCCAAGACTCATTAGAGCGACAAGTGACAATCCTGCGTTTTTTTTTTGCATGTCTCTGCACAAAAACAGACAAAGAGAGAAGCTAACAATGTTGTCCTTCATGGTTTCATCCTCTTGCTCAACACGGAGGTGGGTCTGAGCCAAAGATGCTGTGACTGTGATTGTTCGGAGGCATTTAAGTGGATCAATAAAGATCTGCCAGCAGTCTTGAAATGAAAATACAGTCAATCATCTGAATGTCAAGGGAACCTCTAGGATACACAGGCTCTCTGAATTCTAATCCGCAAGCATGGGAATAAGAATCATCAAAAAGTAACTAAATGAATAAATAAGTACTTTCTGCACCAAGGCATGGTCCCTGGGGTCCTTTGTACATTTGTTAATCAGATCACCAACCCTCAGTATCCTGATAGCCTCCCAGTCAGGGAACCGCTCTTCGTAAAAATTTCCCACTTATTTTGATGTCACTATACCGCTGAGGGTCTGCTATAGTAATGAGACACGAACAATGTCACTCCAGTTAAGAAAGCCAGAGACTAAAACTGTCTTCAAAACTCAATTAAACTTAATGCCGGGCCAACTGCAATGTCTATTGATTTTATGCCACAAATTGTAAAGCGGTATGTATGGAAGCACGTTTCTTACACTGAAAAAAAAAGTTGGCTTAATTGCAACTTTATTTCTCACAGTTACGGCTATAATTTTTAAAAATCAGACTTTTTTCTCACTTCTTGCAATTGTGACTTTATTTTTTGCAAATTAGATTTTTTTCCCCCTCAAAATGGGCCTATTTCACTTGGAAGTCGCAGAACAGAAGTTCAGTGTATCGTCTCCTCTGATTTCTAATAACTTCAATTGAAAAAAATGGTCCCATCAACATGAATATACTCCTTCTTTAAAAGGAATAGCTAATATCTAGATGAAATTCATCTAACACCTCAGGACTGAAGTGTAATTGGCCCATTGGTGACAATAATGGAAACCCTTGTGGGCTTACGTCCCTGGCATAATTCTGAGAAATAAACTGCAATGAAATAAACTCACAATTGCCAGAAAAAAAGTCATAATTTGGAGAAATAAACTCGCAGTTGAAAGAAATAAAGCCAGAATTCCAAGAAATAAACTCGCAATTGTGAGAGAAAATAATAATTCCAAGAAATAAAGTTGCAATTAAGTCAACTTTTTTTCTGAGGCAGAAACGGGCTTCCAAAATTTTGTGAGCTTTGCAAAGTATGATGCAAAAAATGAACTTTATCATTGCAATTCATTTTTTCTTTACATCAATATAATGAACCCAGAAATACTGGGTTCATTATGTTGATATCGGTTTCAATCGCTGTGGTGTATACTTTCATGTCAGTATGGAAATGTTGAGCAGGGAGATAATAGCATTCTCAATAATTTCAGACAAAATGTCTGCTATGAGTTTTCCTCATAGCCATGAAAACTTGCTTGGGATGCTGGTTATAAACTAAAAAGACAGTGTATTTGCAGCAAACTTAAATGCAAGTAGGTCAGCAAAATAATATGAATAAAAAAACTTCAAAAGAACCACAGGTAAGGGGGACCCAGTGTGAAGAGCAGCAAAGTGGGTGATGTGTTTGATGAGAACATGTGAGCATCAATATTGAAGTAGGGTGGCTATCTGTAGCCATTCCACACCACCCTGTCTCTGCGAATGCAGGGCTACTCCAAGGACGAAACTTCCAGAGAGGAGGAGGCGTATCGATCGATACATCTGAACATTTACAGAGCTCCTCTGTTTCCCTGACGGGCTAGTCTCCAGTCCTATGAGAGTGTGAATAAAATAACATCTTTATACCATCACAGTCTGGTCTATGAATTATTTCCAGCAAAATTGTCTCTCTAGGTCCCAGTGTGCTTTTACAAAGGAGCAGACTATTATTAAGACATTTGGGGAGTTCAGCCTCCATAAAAACATCTCTCCAAAAATAAAAAATAAAAACTACTTGCAGTAAAAACACAACTAAACATTCAGAGGGTTCATCAATAATACAGGATTACTGACACAGTCTCACAAATATTGCCCTTAGCTTATTCAACATTCTAGTTAACTTTTTAAAAAACCTTTTTCTCAAGCCATTTTATGTGATTTGTATAGGCATTTTGTAGGCTATTTATGTTACCAAACGATGAAAGTTGTACAATATCAGAAGCTGGCCGTAGTCCTAGCTCAACATGGTAAAGGAAGATAATAATACATTTAAAGAAATGGAACCCAATTTCATAACAGCTGATTGTCTACCTTGTAATCAGTATTATGACACTGTAATCCTGTTATAACCATTGAAAATAGAAAAATACAAAAGTAAGCTATTTCATGTCTCACACAAATAAGTAAATGGCATATTGTATATTGTATACAATGTATATTGTAACTAAAAACAGTACAATAATGATTTGAAGTTTCAAGAGTGTCCTAATCACAGGTTTTACCAAACACATCTTTGAAGCGTAGTCTCCTAAGAAATAATATACAATAATTACAATAATGATTTTTTTTTTTTTTTGGGGGGGGGGGGGGGGTCTTCAAATATGTGTGCATGAATTAGCAATTTAGTGGGGGTATTTACAAACAGCAAGTATGTAAATGAACACATGGTACTGGTACAGTTTCTTACAGAAATCTGGGGCCTCTTTTAATAGTGAATAGAAAACAATGATTCAAAAATGTAGGCCCATACTTCCACACATTTCAGGATGTGCACTGGAATATCTCCCTAAAGCTTACAATACTGCTTTGCAACCCACTTTTGATTCTCTGGGGAGTTTAAAACGAGTCGGCTTGCTAGACAGTTAATTTGTCATTATTTTCACATAATACAAAGGTCAAAACCTCCCTCACAGAAAATGTAAAATCCTAAAATGCTTATTTGGTGCATACACTTGCCAGAAAGTGGAATAATGAATTTCCCTCTTAATTGTCAGGCAAGACAAATTATTTTGTCTTTAACAAAAAGAGATTTGGCTTAGATTCAGTAAAAACCACTGAGCTGCATTAAGAACAAATATAATTTAATCAAACCAAACACAATGTTACTAGATTAATCTGGCACCGTACACCAGTAGTTATTGTCAGTGAAGATGATCTGTCACTCTGTGAATAACAACATGCTTTTTTAAGATGGTAAACTAATTTTTAATTTTTAATGCGCATAAAAGAATATGAACATATAAAACACATAAACAACATTAAAACATCAATGAAAAGTTAAATGTAACAAGTACAGCATTATGACAAAGTTCCATTTTTTGGAAGACAACTGATTTTTTTTGTACATACCATGTGACATAAACATGTAAAAACTAAAATTTGAGTTGATGAAATGTCTTCATTTTCAGACTCATTTTTATTCAAATAATTTCATTTGATTGTAATAAACCACCAAGGAAAATGATGTGGATAATAACTGAATAATTATGCAAGAGAAGATTTAGTCTGTTTTCTCTTTGGACAGAAAGGTCATTTTCCCTTTAATGTAGGTCCTGCCTCTAGACTAGGCACCAAAAAGTTCAAGCCACAGCTGTTTCCTGTTTTTCTGCCACAGCTGGTTCCCTTGTGAGCATGATGCAAATCTTTATGGGCAGGTGATGAGCAGGGGTACAAACTCAAACAAACAAAAATGTGGATGGTTTATGTCGACGATACAAATTTTTTTTCCTCAATAATTTATTTATCCTATTTTATTCCTAGGAGTGACAGTAGTACATTTCCAACTGTTTTATTATCTCTGATGTCAACTGACTCGTGGGAAACACTGGTAATCTGTAAAAAATGGGGATTAGGGGTTTACTGTAGTGATATTTAGACAAATACTTTCCAAATATATTCCAAAGTGATCGTAAGTATTACAAATGATGAATTAATTTGCAAAAATTTAAAATAATATGTTAATTTTATATCTGAGAGAGGCCATTCAAAATTTGGAAAAAGACTGATTGTATGAATGTAATGCTACTGGTGATAAGTAAATCAACTAACCTGTTCAAAAAGTTAACATTAGTTAACCCAGGTCCATAATTTTACCTACATCTTTGTCAAAATTGTTATTTCCAAAAATAAAATCTACAGCAGGTCAATCACTTACTCTGTATTGTACCTTGACTGTCAATTTTATTTTAAATTCAGGGGTATAATGTTTTTTTATGGACCTTTTTTATGGAGTAAGTTTTTTTGCCTAATGCTCTGTTCCATTTTGCAGGTCTAATGAAATTTAGATTGCAGATAATGTGGTGATGCATGTGATGCAAAATTTAAAAAGGTTTCATTAAGCCAAATACATACTGCCAAAAAAAAACAAAAACAAAAAAAACATTCCAGGCATGTCAGACACAAAAGTATTAGCAGCATCCTCTGAGCTATCATTTACTGAAAATGTTCCAAATTAAAGCACTGAAATAGAACATTTGTTCAACATAGCTAATATTCCTTCATTTGGAGATCAAATTTTTTAGTTTGTTTCCAGACAACAAATACACACCAAAACGGGGGGAGGGATGGTTGTTACAAAGGCATATAGATATATAAAACACACACGCACACACACATACATACATATTGTACATACATGCATATACATGAGAGTGAGCGTATCTAAAATATTACAATAAAATACAAGTAAACTTAGACTGCATGCACACATTTCTCACCGAAGCTGGAGCATCCCACCTTTACCACCCCCTTCCCCCCTTGGACGACCAACCCAAATAAGAAAGTAAATAAATAAATAATGTTTTCATGGGAATAGCGTGTAGATAGCCAGCTGTCAATTGCTAATTGGCTCACCCCATTAATCCTAGCAGTAGATAGTTCTAAATAAATTATACTGATGAAAGTGTGGGACACCACCAAAGAGGGTGGGGAGATTGCCATCTTAGGGCCAAGAGTTTCTTAGTCGCAGTTAGGCCTGGTAACAATATGCCGTGTATATCAGATCTGGGTCAAATACGTATTTATTTTGGACTCAAATACTTTTCTACGCTTTACTGATCTTGTTTGGCATTTTGGAACCAATGAAATACTCTCAAAAAGTGCAAACCTCGCCTTATGGTCACATTGGCAGGCTCAATTACACCAGGGAAAAACAATAGAGCACAGAAACATATTTGGATCCAAAACAAATACGTATTTGATCCAGGTCTGGTCTATATACTGTGGTAACAGTTTGCTGTGATGACATGAGAGTAAGTGGTGAAGAACAGCAGAGGAGACCAGGGTAAGGGGACACCAAGTAAACCAGACCAAACAGAAAGTACCCTACTGCAGAATGCATTCACTCCTGGGCACTTTCAATACATATGCATGAAGGAGGATCACCTTGGTCACAAAGATCACATTATAGGAGAGGTGATGATTTTCATTAAATATCATCTTTAAGGAGTAAAGCATACCCTACGAATGAAATTAAAATGCATTACTTGATGATCGGGATCTTTAGATAAACCCAGCACGCGCTTCCAGACTGCATCCCAACTCATCCAGAGATGAAAGGCTTCCGAGTCTTTCATTCTTAACAGGCTATGACTTGTAAGCGGCCGCTAACGGAAGCGTGTACAGTTCAGTGACTACAACTTTTAATTTGCCCTGTCTATCAAAAATTCGATGCAATTTATGTTGCAGAAATTATGAGCCCCATGGAGGACCGTAGGGCCGCATTGCGGATCTGAAGTGTTAAATGCTGGCACGCCATCGACCCAGAACAAATCCTTCAAGACATGGATACCCCTATCCTCCCATTGTCTAAATGTGAAGGGGACGCCCCTGTTAATGGTTGTGAAAAATTGGTGAATGTGCATGCCAATACTGACTTGAGTTATGTTGTCAGTAAAAACAATATTATTGGTCCCATACACAACCTACCCTGTTCTAATTGCACAGCAGACTAAACTAAATCTTGTGGTCTATGCAGCAATGGCAGATTCTGTTCTATAGGCTTCCAGGAAACTATGGCATTAGGATGAAACCATGTTGAGAGGTGGTGTAACACAAATGTCCCCCAAAGAAAGAACTTAAAGCTGGGCATAGAGAGTCCACCATCACTTTTGTCATACTGCATTGAGGATAATTTAATCCGAGGATGCTTCACCATATAAATGTTGATAGTAAAGGAATGCGGAGAGGATATGAGGTAGAGAAAAGACAGCATTATTAATGTATATAAGACTGTCATTCACATATAATGATAGAGAAAGATGTGTTGGTAAGTTTTATTACGACTTACGGGAGGAACACTGGGGGTGACATCTAATCGTCTGTGCCAAAGGTTAATGGAGAGAGTGAAAAGCAACAGTGAGATTGGGCATCCCTACCGACATCTTCTGGATGTAGGGAATTGCAGTGAGCAATTACTGCCTTGGCTCACCATAGCCGATGGACTGGCATACAAGAATTGTATCATCTTGACAAATTCAGTTCCCAATTTGATGTGCACCAGCACAGGCTATGGATAATCCCACACCAGCCTATCAAATGCTTTCCCTGCGTCCAGGGAGAGAATAGCACATGGGGATGTAATGTCATTTACTGCATGTATAATATGGAGTAACCTGTGTACATCTGATTCCAGCCATGTTTTGATAAATCCAGTCTGATCGTGATGTATTTGCTTCGTCATGAAGGACTCCAATTCAGCTCAGAGGGCTTTGGTATAACATAAAATGTTTTGCCTTTTTGCCATGCATACATATTCAAGTGCCACTCATGTCAACCCCATTCGATTATTACTGGCTATAGTGGGGTCTTTATTAGGTTTAGGGAGTACCACAATCGTCAATGTGTTTAGGTTAGGGTTAGGTCATTATGGTTTTATGTAAATATGGCCCTAATTTGTCCCAGAATGCTAGGTAGAATTCAGAAGGAATCCCATCAACCCCAAGAGAACTGCCTTTTTTCATATTTGACAGTGCCTCTTTAAGTTCATCAGATCTAAGAGGTGTACCCAGGGAGAATGATTCCTCATTGGAAAGGGTAGTAAGATCTTGAAAAAGTCTGTTAGGTTATCTTTTTCCAAGAGCACTTCAGATATATAAAGATTGGAGTAATAGAGCCATATTCTGCCTTAATTTCCACTGGCATAGTTGACAATCTATTCTTGGTTTTGACAGCTCTGATATTTCACTATTTCTCACTATTTCTAAATTTCATTGCTAGAAAATTACTAGGCTTACCCCCATTAAAATAACAGTCCTATTTGGTGAATTAGACATTCTGCCCTTTGTTTCAACAGGGAATTAAGTTCGTAGTTTGCTGCCTCGGTTCTTTTCTTCCTGTCCTATACTACAGTACACTCGCAGAAATAAAGGTACACAATGGTACAAATTCTGTACAAGTACAAAACTGTACCTCTAAAGGTACTAATGACAAGCAATTGTACCTTTCTAGGTACTGAATGGTACCTTTTTTTCTGGTAAAGGTACAGCCCTGTACCTTCAAGCGGTACTGCCACAATGACAAGCGATTGTACCTTACAGTCGATGGTACTGAATGGTACCTTTTTTTCAGAGAGTGTATAGTTCCAAATCTCCTGAAGATACCTTGAGCTCATTGATTGTTCTCATTCCAGGTTTGTTCAGGTTAGAAGAAAATTGCACGGAAAGAAGGTTATGTACGTCCTTAACTGATGCAACATTGTGTGGTAAAAGCATCTTGTTCAGTTTTGAAAAGAGTACAAAATGTTCCATTTTTTTGGCAGTGTTACATTGAAACGCATGCCACCCTAATTGTTATATCAGGAATTGTTATTGTGGCTATAACTAAATTATGATCTGAGTGTGAACAGGGAATAATGGATGCACTATGGATATCTGAATATGCAGTGTTAGAAGCAAAAATGTAATATATTCAAGAATATGGATTACGTCTGTCCAAATATTACCTAAATTGTCTATAGGTAGCTTTGACCAGTTGAAATAAATCAATTTAAATCTTTCACCAGATTTTTAAGTGCCACAGGTGCAGGTGAAGCCACTTCCTGTGACTGGGGACCAGAGCGGTCCATAACTGATTAAGCAGCAGTCCTACCTGCCCCTACGACCACAGACAAATCTGCCATATTTGACATAAACACTTATAATGTTATAGGAAACAGGGTTGTACTGGGTTGGAGCATACACTGATATGAGAGCAATTTTCCAGAGAAAATTGTTTCCATGTATGCGATCCTGCCTTCATCATTACAAATTGTATCCAGAACAGGCAGTGTTAAAGTATATCTTAGGATGATAAGGGAGCCACAGGACTTGGTGTCAATAAAGCATGATGGCGTAACATAATAATGACTGTTTGCAAATCTTGGACAAATATTATGTCAAACTCATGCCTATGAAAGTAATCTAAACTCGCCACCTGCAGTACAGACATATAATTTATTTGAAAACATTATTGTGCTTGAGATTGGAAGCAATACTAAATTGTCATCAAAGATCAAGTCCTCCCCCTCCCCCACTTGCAAACCCCCACCCATAAAGCCCACCTCCATAACATGAAAGTAGTTTAAAAAAACAAAAAAAAAACACTAACTTAATAAACAATCAAACCATTCAGAAAGAAACCTTCTCCTAGGAAATATGTCTTCCTAACGCTCGGAAAGCTGGTTTCATTAAATCCTCTCATGGTACTATATCATGTAAATATAGCTTATAACATAGAGAGCATCTGTGTAATGTAATAACCCACATAACATTATTCACAGGGCTCAAATCTTCTGTAAAGTAATATTGGAACACGGTGTGTCATCCACAGCCACAAAGCAAAAAGCAGTTCTGACCTAAGCAGCTATATCGAGACTCTGTATGTTTTCATCCAGATTGAGTATTCTTATGTCTTTCTGTTGCATGTCCTTTGGCTAGCTATTTTTGCTACCATCTGGTCTATTCTAGTGTGGACCTTGCTGCCTTCTCACACTGATCACCTCTGCGCCCCAATTTTCTGTTAAAGAACACTGAGTTCTTTGATATCAATAGTACACATGGTGACTTCTGCCTGAATAAAAGTCCAATTATGATTTTACACAGGTAAACTCAAAGGCCGTTAACTCCTGCTGTTTCCCCATAGCTTTCTCTAGCATTGTAATCAGCATATCACTGTCTGGAGATGGTGTTGTATTTACCAAAGTTTAATCTCTCAGAGAGTGTGCCATTGTTGATTGCTGGTTTAGGGTTAGCAATTTACAAATTTACAGAATCAATTCAAAGAAAGAAAAGGGGCACTTGTAAAAATTGGTGTGTTAGGGAGGGAGTGAAAAAAAAAAAAGTAGCCACCTTTCTGTAGGTCATATGATGCAACATTGCTAACTTTCCTGATAGAATTAACATCTGAGTAAAATCCACAACTCAGATTCTTCTTTCTTAAGTTGTATAGCAAAAATGAATAACGTGTTAATGCCATTCCTGCAATGTCCCTCGCAATTTAAAGATAACGTTCAAAGGACATCCATGAAACTGGATAAATGTCCTTGCTGGAAAAAATTTAATCTAACTCTTCAGGACACATAACTAACGTATAGTATTTGTATTGATCTGCACTGCATATGATCAGCATTGCTAATAAATAAATAAATAAAGCAACAAGTAATAATAATAATAATAATAATAATAATAGTAATAATACATTTAAAATGACATTAAAAAGCATGCTTACATAGTGGTTTGAGTTTCCATTGAGGTGTAAACCACTGTCAAACAGGGGTGAAGAAGCCCCACTGCTCTGGTCACTCGAACGTCCAGGAGAACCTAAGCAGTGAAGGAAGAAGATGTAAGCCAGCTAAATAAAAATGTATAATCAAGATTAAAGAAGCAATAGATGAGGTCAATTATATTAAAGCTGTTAATTAAATTTTAGATTCTCAACTGAAATTTCATAAATATCTCAAGATCTGAAGAATGACACTGTATTCCTCTCTAGGCTCTTGCTCAAATATTCATGCGCACTTTGATTTTTTTTTTGCAATTTATTATATCTTTTTATATTACAGCCAAACGAAATATTTATTATTCATTTATTTGAAATATTTAATCCCATTTAGCACCGGTGAAATTTCTGTGCATAAAATATGTAATAGAAACATCTATTTTTACAGATATTCAGAACAAAATACTCTTTGATACATACAATTGTACATTTTTATTGACAACAATTTGCCTTACGAAAATTTCCAAGTATCTTCTAATTTATTTAACTGAGAGATGTATTCATTATTCTTTCACAGTAACCTATTCATACAAGGCTGCACAATTGTGCTCCACAAATATCTAATGAATTTGTCAAAATGGCAGTATCACAACAACCTGGGGCACAACAAATGGTATCTGCAGAGTGGCACATGTCTTAATATAGAACAGCTTTCAATGTCAAAGATACTCAACAATGAAGCCTACTATCAAATACAATGAAACTAACCACAAGATTTTACTGCTTTGTAATAAAAAGTTTGGAATGGCGGCTAAATATAAAGAAAACATGAAGAAAACTATCTAATGTAATATATAATGACAGGCTGCCCCAGATGTTGTCTACTAACCTACGGTTCTGTTATTGTATGAATTGAGTATCTAAAAAGTTGTTATGTTTTGATTGTGCAAAGTGATATTTATATTAATCAGTGAGTTTGTGTAAAGGAGAGGCTAAATGCTAAGTCGTTTTCCACTTCCATTTTTACTGGGATTTAAAAAGCATTGACTCTTACAGGCTTTCTATCCCACTCCTGCTCACGCACCCACTGTAGCTTCACAGCTATGGATCAATACCACTCCTGAGCAGGTAAGATTACAGACACGGTTACAATATCAGCTTTACGAGAGCAATTGTTAAATTGACTGACTCAATCAATTGTGTTGAGGCACCCAGAGATTCCAAAGGATATGGCACTGCTGGGTCTATCATGGTGTTTATATCATTGGAAAACACAGGTCATTGTCTCTCATGCTGGCTCGAGTGGGTCTGCTCCTTGCTGGTAGATGTGACAGCCTGAGAAAGGGTATGATTCACTATGAGATCATGTTTCTATGGGAGAAGCCCTGTCGAAGCTGACAGAAGCAAACTAAACACAAAAAAAGACCTTTGCCATTAAAACTGAACAATAGAACCATGCCTAAACAGCACAATGAAACTGGAAACAACCAAAACTGACTCATAAAATTAAACCAGGCCAACAGACCCACCTACAAAACTGCACAAGACAAACTGAACATAACTGGAACAACATAAGCAAATTTGACCATTATTTGATCAACCAGCCTTACCAAAAAAGTAATTTAAAAAAATTCATACAAGCAGTAGTGGTCCCAGGCATGAGCAGTTGCCTAGGGTGACAAATTGGTATGGGTGGCACAGCATGTATGGCTTGTGCTCCTCATTCAGTGAGCGTGTGTGCACCCCACTATCCATCCTCCTTTGTGGCATCCTTTTATTTTTTGTGTGTGTGTCTTTGCATCATTTCTGAACTTGCAAGATGTTTCCTTTTAACATTTACTTTGGAATATTGCAGTTTGTTTCTTCTCTTGCAGAGCATTTCCCTTGTTGCATTTTCTCTAGCTTTTTGTATGTTTTGAAATTTGCATTGTTTCTGTATTTCAAGCGCATTTTCCTTAATGTTTGTGCTTTTGAAGCACGGTTGTCCTTGCGTGCCGCCATAGGTCTTGGGCATATACAAGGGACAAGAGCATGGATTGAATGTAAGATTAAAAAGTTAACTAATTATGCATTGACATGAAGTAGTTCAAAGTCACGTAAGGTGCAAGTTTGAGTGTCCTATCCAGCTCCTTTGTCTCTTCACTCTGGACTTTCATAACTGCACTGCTGTGGACTGATGGAGCCACGAATGTTACAGACTGTAAATGGCAGCTCGAAGGGCAATACAGTAGGACTGTACAGACAAGATTGCAACCCCATTTACTGGGGGGCAAACAGTCTTTCAAACAGATTACCCTCTCGGACTATCAGGCAACGAACAGCACCAGGTGGATGCGGTCAAAAGGACAAGCTCAAGACCTATCTACCGAACAAAAACCTGTGGCCAGGAGGAACGAGAACACAAGGACGTGCCATGGGATGAACAGATACAAGGACAAGTCGCAAGAGACCTCTTAACTTCTAGCTCTAGATTCCAAGTCATAAGTCAGGTAACAAGTCTGAAGAGACCTATACGTTTCCAGTAGCAGATTCTAAGTCTCAAGACCTCTGAGTGTCTGTTAGCAGATTCTAACTCCCAAGACCTCTGAGTTTCTAGAGATAAATTCTAAGTCCCAAGACCTCAGAGTTTCTAGTAATTTTATTTAATTAGCCATAAGAGACCTCCGTACACTGGGTTCAGTGACATGTCTCCAGACCTCTGAGTTTTAGCTGTAGAATCCAAGGCATTTAACCTCTGAATACAGAGTCAGATGCATAACGTAGGACCTCTAAGCTCCACCACCAGAGTCTGATGACCGCAGACACTGGATCTGATTCAGGTCACCGGATCCTTGCATTCCACACCAGATACAAATCTGTCCTCTGAGAGTGCAGACACATAGGATGTAGCAAGTCTTGAGACAATCTGCCATGAGGAAACCATGCCATAAGCTTCAAAGATTGAGGCTCGTACCAGTGGTCACTAGACCTGTGAATACTGAGCCTGATGTAATGTCACAGGACCCCAGGGTTCCAGGGCAGATATAAGTCTCCAGCCCTCTGAGAGTGCAATCAAGTCTGGAGACCGTCTGGAATCTGTCAGATGTGAAACTCATGTCAAGACATCAGAGATTGGTGCAAGGTACTATGTCATAAGACTACTGAAATTCTGAGATGTTAGAACTAGGTTCTCAGGCCCATGCCACTTGTACCCCTAACACGTTTTAGATCTCTGACTTTCTCTCAAGGGGGGGTTCCACTTGACATTTTTCCAAAGGGCCAAAGGGCACCAAATAGGCTAGAACCATCAGCACAAATGAACCATAGCGACAAAACCTAACCACACGCGCGCATACACACACACACATACACACACACATCACTGCATATTTTTTCTATTGCTGAGAATGACACAATGAGAACCTCTCATCAATGTTATTTGAGCTGACTAATTCAAATGATTTTTCGGCTGTTAAATGAAACCCAATTTTCCCTGCTACAGGTAGTCACTCAGGACAAGTGTTTACTTCTGAACTGAAGTGATGAAATGCATGTAAGTGACAATTGTGCGGAACAAGCGTGCACATAACATGAAATTAATTTGGTTCTAAAGTCAATTACTTTCTCATTTGATCTGAATTGTGTGTCATATTACTGAGTCACCCCTCGTTAACACCGTGCAAGCAAGCAAAAGTACTCAACACAAGCTTTTAAATATCCATCGAGAATGATTCGTTAAAAGCATACTAAGCCAGGCGTATCTGAATCATGCACAATCTCTTTAACTGCACATTCACGGTTTAGTATTTACCATTTTAACCTGGTGAATGACAAGTACAAATCAAAGAGAAATAACTTGGTAGCCCTACTCGATGGAACAGATTTCTGGGAGAACACATTTCGTGCATGGGGGTGGTGCTCGTGGGATGGGATCGATGCATTGTCAGAGTACATCATCTTTTTTTATCTTTATTTAAAAAATGACTGATTTCCAATTGCAACAAACTATACAAACCATTCAATTTTTCACAAGATTTCAATAAAACAGACATGTTCAGAGATGATCATTGTTGGGAGATGTTGCATGATCTGGACTGCTTTATCCAGGAGACTCTGGGAGATTGTCTGCTGTTACACACTGTTCTTTTTCATCGTCACTAACACAGTCAAAGACATTTGTCCTTTTTATCTTTGCCAGTTAAAAAACGTTTTGAATTGAATTGAATTAAGGTCACTGTCATATTTTGAAATGATTTCGTAAAAATAAATAATATAACTGTGACAGTAGCTCAAAGCAATGCATGCTGTACATGTCTCAGTGCATCCTCATTGAATTGTAATTTCTCTGCTTTACACTATCACTATTAAACAGTTCAGGGGCCACCCACATGTTAGCTTAGTACCTAAGGTAATATGGTAGCAAGAAAGGTACTGTAACTAACAAATTGTTAGATAAAGAGAGCTTACACAAAAAGGTTGCGCTGTACATACATATCATGCAAGTCTTTATATGAAAGCACAGCCCTTACTCTATATTACCAGAGTTTCAATTGTCCAGGTATTAGTATGTAGCCCATGCAGCATTAATCTTCCTCTGGTATTACGCCATAATCTGACAAAATGACATTTCCCACAATTACTAATGCCACAATTTCCATCCAAATCAAATAATCAAGTACATAAAAATCAAGTTCCCCCAAATTCAAGGACCCATAAAACTGATCAGAAGGCTAAATCACTGAGGTTAAATAATTAAAAAAAAAAACTATAAAAATTGCCCCAATAAATTAGAAAATGAAAGCAGTTCCCGGCTTAACTCTGTAAAACTCAAACCAATGAGTGTGAATAGTTCCTTCAATATGCCATAGGCCAGTCCAATCTAGTGTCTTGCTCCTTAGCGAATTGACTATTCACAAAAGATGTGTATTTTAACGGTTTCAACCAGGCTGTAAAATTTAGATATTGATTCAAAAGTCTTTTTCAAGATGGGAGAATGTTTTTGTGCAAAGCACAGTGCATGTGTATGTGTGCATGTGTATGAAGAAGAAAAAAAAGATCACGTTCTGTTCTCTTGAACAGACAAGACAAAAATGGCTTTGAAGAAAAGGTCCTTAAAATATCTTTCTATCACTTTTAAAGGCTTAGAACTGACAAGTAGAACTATAAAGAGATTGAGAAAAAATCTCTTTGTTGAGAGAAACTTTCTGCACTCAATTTGTACTCAGAATTATCTGAAAAAAGGAAAAAATAAGAATGAGGAAAAAGAAATAACTGAATATATTGGTGTAATATAGCAGGCAAGCTTTAACCATGACATATGAGTAACCTACAGCTACAAACTACTGTTGGACTACAGTTTCAAACTACAGCAAAGCTACAGTCACAGGTACAGCAACAAATTACAGCCAGGCTAAAGTCACAATCTACAGCCAACCACAATTCTCAGACTAGAGCTAAGCTACCCACAATCTACAGATTGTGGACTGTGGGAGTACATCACTTTAAGAAGAAGGAGTGTATTCTTTGTATTAGCCTGTTAGCATTTCTGAAGCATTGAGGGGCTTGCATTGGCGGTGAAGTCTGCGATATTGATGCTTGAATTTGGCCTAAAAAAAAAAAAGAGTAACAGGAAGAGTTGGCCACATCAACAGGCTTCCACCAGCTTCCTGATCCAATCTCTTACCCAGTGGGAGCTTTAGGAAGGACGGCGCCTCTCGGAGGAACTGAACAGTAATGGTGACTTCATCTCCAGCACTCCGCAGAAGTTGCACCTGTTACAGGTGACGGAGAGAGAAAGAGAGAGAGGGAGAGGTGGGTCATTCTATGGAACTCAGCTTGTCAGGACAGGCAGAGCACATATTTAGATCTCTCACAGAGCAACAAATCCTAAAAAGCCTAGATGCCCACAGCCCAACCTTATTTACTGAACTGAGTAGAGTACTGAACTGAGTAGAGAAATTTAATAAGACATATGCAAATTACCATGAGAATTTTTTGGGAAAGAAATGGTTCCACACAAGTTGTTGAGTTAGCAGATTTAATAAAAGCAATTATGTAGATGACAACTGAAACTTGCAGAAATGGTGAGAAAACTTCAAAACTATTTCTTTCCAAAATGAAAATTTGCACCAGTGGAGATCAGCTCCACAATAATCTTGGGCAATTCTGATGCTTTTTTAAAGATATCTATTAAGTCCTCCCTTAAGTTCCTATAGTAGGAACTAATGGTGATGCTATATCTTTCTAGCAAGCAGTGCAACAGCCATGTCACTGTTCTCATGCATGATCTAACATTAGCTGCCTGCTTTCCCTAGGTGGAAAAAAATGCTTACTAAATCTGACCGTTGGTATTTAATGAAGTCCACACCATCAACACTTGAGCTGTGGTTCTCTTGCTGACATAACATTTAATATCATCTCACTCAGGACTGCACAGCGTGCAGCAGAATCACTGAGCTTTCATTGGTTTTGAATACATGTCTACATTTTCCAATCCTGTGATTCCCCAAAGAGATTTAAACTGCTTAAAATGCGCGGACACACAAAACATACTCGTGTGTCTGTGAATACACAAGTCAGAGCAAAGAATCTTGCGCAGAATCTTTCAGTTCCTCTCTATTGCAATGGGCATCATTGCACTTTATCCACGCACCAAGGGGACATTTCAACTGGGTTCACAGGCTATTATTGTATGTCTCTTTGGCACACTGTATTTCACATTGCTTGGCTATTCATTCCCTACCAACATAGAAATCCCTCCTGAGCCACCCCCCATATGCTTTTTGCTTTTTATGTGATTCTGGTGAGGATTCACTCCCCAAATACCACCAGAAGAATAAAAAGGCTGTTAGGCTGCATCCTGCTGTGTAACATCTGAACAGATGCTGTTGTCAGACATACAATTCACCAGTTGGCCGTTCTCAGCCATAGGAAGCTTCAAAGTGCTCGGCCAGCATAGCCCGGAGATAAGACTGGGCAGGAACTGCCTGCGTGTATGTGTGTGTCAGAGGGGTTGTCCATTCCCCTGCCTCCTCCTCTTTTTCACCAGTTAAAATATGCGGCTTTCTTTTAGTTTTTAGTTAGTTTATGGGCAACTTGGAAGGACGAAGTTTGTAACCCTTGGAAGTGGGCATCTGAGTCCTTCATCTAGGTCTGGTGTTTTAGATTTCATCTCTGGTTCTCTTGGAATATTCTAATAATGGTTTTTGCACCTTGGATTACTTTGGGACACAAGCTGTGGTTTTGGTATCTGCTTTCATTAATTTCTGGTGTGTCTGTCCATGTCTGTAACCTTTATTAATTGTTTTAAGGTAGTTGAACCTTGTCTTTAGATCAGACATTTATATTTGTTGTAACTTAATAAACTTCTTAATTCTCATCTGGTTGTGAGTTAGTAAATTTTGATAAAGGTTGATCCAAACAGTTTGCACTGCCGATTAAGCGAATTCGGCGATTTGATTGATAATCCGTATATTTCATAATAATTACCAAATTAAATCAAATAAATATATTTTACATGTTGGGAAAGTGAAGTGTTTTAACGGTTGGTGTTTAACGAACAGTGTGTTCAGTATTCAGAGTGCCGGATGCCAAACAAGGGTGTTAACGGTTAAAACAGCTGAGTTCAGGAAATTAAACATATTTCAATTAATCGTCACCTTGCTGACACTGTAGACGTGTTGTTACATGGTGATGATGTAACAGCGACTGTGAAGGCTATGCTACAATGATGGCATCACAATGATCAACAATGTTATCACAGTGAACACAAGTAATGATGAAACAAGACCAGGTTAAAACCTAGTATATGGCTGGACCTAACACATGTGATCCGGCCGACCAATGGTGTAACTTCATAACTCGGCCGACCAATGGTGTAACTTCATCACTCAGTCACAGACATTTGCGTTTGTAGGGCTGGCCCCGCTGTTGCGGACGGTCCAGCCAAAAACATGCTGTCCTGCAAAGATTACATTACAATGAACAATTTAGATGTCACAGTGAACACATGCTGTTAGAAGATAATTGTGTTACTTACCACTTCCTCGTGGGTGGCATTTTCTACATTAATGCCGTTCACCTAAAGAGACAACACCAGATAAAATTTTTATTATCCAAACACTCTTTACAATTGGAATAGGATAGTCAAGACTTATCTTTATATGCTTGTGTGAAAAAGGCATCATGAACTCAAATTAAGAGATGCATTACTGAAGGAAATTCATTTTGTTGCCATTCTCATGTTTTAACAAGGACAATAATCCACAGTAGACATGCTCCACTGCAGAAAAAAAAAAAAACCTTAAACACATGAATACTGTATAAATCATATAGGTAATGCTGAATGAGAAACACACTAATAACCCGCTTTGGGACAGGAGATGCATTTTCCAAAGCATTTTAAGAAATAAAAATAACTCAAACCCTTTGTGAACAAAAACCCTCATGTGAAGAGAAATGCCAATCTTTAGTTATACTACAACTTCAAGATTTTTAAGCGCTCCATTTTCCCCATGGTATTATTCCCATATAATCAAAGGTTAAAAGACAAGAAAATGGAGGGGGCTGGCTAGGCACCCAAACAAACAGTTCACCTGCAGACAGGTGACATCGACCCCGACTGACCTGTAGCATTGCGTCGCCGACAAACAGCATTTCCGATTGATCCGCTGCAGCCCACAAAGCAAGAAGAGGAGTCAAAGGTTAATGGAAACTTGAGGATATAATTACAGATTTCATGCTCAGTGATGGGTTAGCAACAGCAATCAGCTGCCGCATCAGACTAATCTGCATTTACATCCCTGAGCAGCCAGGAACAAAACAATCCCCAGGCCCCGATCCTCGGCAGTGCTAAAACCACTCAGCGCGCCGACATGTTTATGGACCAGACCATTAATAAACAGCGCGCCATGCCTTCAAACTGAATTCACATCAGGAAATCCAGCTGATCTGAGACTCGAGGTTGTATGCATATATCACAGTGACCATGTATCGATGGGCTCATTTAGAAGAATTGCCAGTTTAATGAGTCACATAACAAAGACAGTAACGCTGCCCCAGTGCCCAGAGAAGTACAACAGACAGCCTAACCCTCTAATAAAAAAAACAAGAGATGGCTCATTTACACAGACCCCTTAACACACTAGAGAAATATTGTTAAACTGACAAAAAAATTAATTAATTAAACAACAACTATTTCCAAATATATCCATGAAAAATGTGCACTGTAACAGCAAATACACATGTTCACCTCCCATGGTTTTAATAGTTTGAATGGAATATTTCTTTCCTTTGCTTTACAATTTTCTAGTGTCTCTGTGCTGTCATCTGTGGATGAATGTGTTATTCTGTGAGAATGATTGCCACAGCAGGAACTGTCTTAACCTTTATGTGAAACCCAAGCTGTACAGTGTTAAAGGAGACTTGGATGACATATGCACAGAAATATTTAAACTTGTGAGCCATGAGCTTTGATTATTATTTTTACTTTGATGATTATAATTGAATGTAACTGCAGGCAAGTGCAGATCAGATGCTTTATGTGGCTGCTAAGTGAGTCATTAGTAAGTTTTCTCTGACTGAATCTACACAGCGCAGCCACAAATAGCAAGATCCGCCAAAACCAGAGTTCTCTCTTCCCTTCAGTCTATTATTAAAACCAGTAAAACAGCTATGAGTCTGAAACACATCTCTTTCTCTGTCTCACTTTCTTCCTCTCCCCATGACTTTTTCCTCTCTCCCACCCTCTCTGTATCTCCGTCTCCCTCCATTCCACAGTCTGCTTCATCCAAGCAAATCAATGAACATTTCTTGGAGCAGCCAAATGTATTCTCTGCTTATGTCAGCAACAATTTCAGTCGCAAATATCAGCCAAGTGCACCTTTAAATGCAGATTTCATCATAATTTCAACTTCGTTTAAACTGAAATTGTTATTAAACCACAGGTTATCATTGATATAAATAAAAAAGAAAAGGTAATTAATTTATGAACCTTAAATGCTAGTTTTTTTGACAAACCCATAAAACCATAGTTCATAGTTCATTATGTGAGTCACTTACAATTCAAAAAAGGAAACCAAACTGAAATTTTATTTTGTAAGTGTTTACACAGCAAGTGATCTGGAATGATATGGGCTGAAATTAGTGCCTGTAGAAATTAAATTTGAATTACATAACTTCAATTTGAATTGCATAACTACAATTTGTATTTCACTATATGAAACTGAATGCAATGGTTTGGAATTGAATTCAATTTTCACTATTAATTTCAAGTTCAATACGCTTTAAGATTCTTATTTTACAATTGATTTTCGGTTTTCTGTGACACACATCTGGGTAATTAGCAAAACCAAACTATAACAATAATTTTTAAACCAGAGACAAAACTCTCCAATGGCAAGCTCTGTGAAGGCAGGCTGGCTATGTAAAGTTTTAGTCAATTTCAGTTATTGCAACACAAAATTAAAGTGATGCAATTCAAATTCAGTTTCTCCTGGCACAGATTCCTGCCCATGATTGAACACTCCCAAAAAAGCACAAACGGGCCAAAATGGGCATTTTGAAGTGCAAAATGATAGCTCGTGGTGCAAATGATGGCTGAAAGTGCAAATGCAAAAACACTCCTCAAAATGTATGATCCCATCATAGCGGATTCAGAGAACAATTGTTCTTCCCTTTGGCATGTATTCAATCAACATTCCCGCTTAACACAAACTCACAACCTAAAAGCATGTGAAAGTATTTCTCTTTGTAATTACGGCTTGGAAAATTCTGCAAATTGAAGTAACAGTGGCTGCATTTTTAAGTCGATAATGAATGTTGAGTCCATGCTACTGTTTGAAATGGTATGGATTGTCTCATTTCATCATGGGAGCTTGCCATATATCAATTTCTCATTACCTGATTGTTCTTTGAAAATCTTTGAAATGACTACTGGAACTTTGTGTTCAGCTCCCCCCTACAAGACAAAACAACAGAAGTGAACTAAAACCAAGAGGCAGAGCGTAACATAGCATTGAGCCATCTGTAGGAATTTCTCCATCAGTGCCACATCCAAATTGACTACTTTGCTTCAGTGAAGCAGTCTAATTGATTCAAATCAGCAAATCACTTCTGACACCAAAAGTGCTATAGCGTTCTAAATAGGGCGAAAAGTGCAAAGGAAACATTATATTCCAAAACAGGATAGCAAAATGCAATAAGCTGTTGTGTATTATCTGGTAAAAAAAAATTGTAATGGTAGGGATAGAGTGAACTAGCTGAACAAAGTTGGAGTTTAAAGCTCTGCATGAATAAATATTTATTTCCGCAGATCACAGGACAGACATCAGCATTTAACAGACGCAGTATAGACCACAAGAAGAAACACTGCTTCAAGGCTTCATTAAGCCCCATGATGATAATAAGAATAATATTCATTAAAACGGAAAAAGAAAATTATAATAGGATAAAAAATTATATCTGACTTACTTTTATGCTCAGGCCAAATCCTCCAACAGCTTGTTTTCGAAGTACAACAGTTCTGCGCTTTAAAAAATGGGAATTTAGTTTGGTAAAGCAAGAAATACTGGAGTCATTTTATATGTCATGAAGAAACGTTGTTGGGCTACCAAATACCTCATGAAAAAAACCCCAAAAGAACAGACATGTAGAAGCGTATACAGCACAGGAATAATATGGTCACTGTGATTTGGAATGCACAAGCGAGGTGTGCCATCTTTGTTCCGACTGGCTATGCCAACTGTATTGTGTTAAGGACCTTGGGTAACAGAATGTTGTTGTTGTTTTATTCTCTTGTGAATCTGCTGATGATCTCTTGGCAAGTTGATTCTTTTCTAATGCAGAATATTACCATTCACCTTTCTGATCCTATTTTACAATTCTATCTCTGGGTTTTCGTTGTCATCGTGCCTCACTGTGCAGTGATTACCATATGAAAAGGGTCTTGGCTACAAATTACCGGCAATTTCAAAATCTCGACATCACAAATTACGAGAAACCCAGTACTGCTGCGTCTCTGCTTGTATTCGATGGATTTAATCTTGTAGTATTCCCTGTAGATGGGGAAAAAGGCCTCGGTACTTACATTTGAATGGGATTCACCTCCACTGACTCTCACCACGTCCTGCTTCTGAATGGTTAGCACGTCTTTAGTCAGCTTCAGACGTATATCACAGGTGTTTCCAGTCTCTTCATTATATAGCAGCGCTATTCCCGTTTTTGTCTGTCAATGAGAAATATATTTTTATTATGCTGTGATGAGTGAGGGAACAGGAGCAATAGTATGGTATTTTTGTTTGTGCAGAATGTTTGTGTAGTAACATATATCAGTCTGAGATTAATATTGCCTGATTTATCACATTCTGACTGATAAACAATATTGGAAGATTCATTTTTGTGATAGACAAAAAGCTCAATATGCAATATGCAAAAAGCTCATTTATATGCACTGTGATGCTTTCTGTTGGGCCTAAGGGTCACTGACGTACATGTGCATCCAGCCTTTACTAAAAGGGTCATACATTTTTCTAAAGCAAGTGACCTAGATGCATTTATGCTTGCATTCAAAGTGACATCCTTGTGAGGTCTCCATAGCCACTGGATTAGCAAAAACACCAGACTAATCATGCAATTAGTGGTGAACCTCATAAAAGCTATTCATTATCAGATCACATGAAGAGCAAGGAAAGTAAACATGGATGGAATGTCAAACAAACAAAAACATCTTTCAATGACCATGTGCACCAGTATCAGACTGGTCCGCTGCACCCAGATTCAATGTATTCTGCACACACACACAAAGCAATCATAGGCCAACATTTACAATGAAGAAACTGGCTCAGCAGATGCATACTACAGTCAAAACAATAAATAGCCAGAGTGTCATAACGTTCAGAGAAGTTTCAGAGAAACTGACAACATATTACAACGCTAAAACAAACCGTGTTTCCAAATTATTTGCACAATAAAACAGCATTGCAGTGGCGCTGGGGGAGTTCAGCGACAGGGGCAAGAAAGTCTGTCCAAATATTGTGCAGAAAACAAAACAATACTCGTCCATTCCAAACAATTCTGTCAATGCAGAAAGTAGCAGAGGAGGTATCTTTATGGACTGAAGTTTAAACCAAGCGTAGTCAAGCAGTGAAGCTAAAAATTGACCATGATTGAATTCCATCTCAAAATTTAAACCTTACATTTAATTTATTTCCTGTTAAATTGTTTTAATCTATTAAATCTATTATAGTATCTATTAGGCTGCCCCTACTACAAACCATTTCATTATTATGAATCGCATAATATTAATTATTTCTCATTTTTATGTAAGTGATGTAACAACACTTTTCATGTGTGTCGGCAACTTTCCACAGATTAAAAAAAAACAAGGCCATAGTACAACACTAAAAATATCCTAGTACTGCATGTCTGTAGTTCTAATAACCACACTGAGTGCAGCACATAACACTGTAGGAACATTGCTGTCAATCATCATTATGTGGCAACTGACTTACCAACATGGATGATGGGGGAGGTGTAATGTTATAATTTTTGCGATAAAGAAGGCTCCACTGATCTGATGCTGAGGGATGACGGAAATGCAGGTGAGAAAGTTGCTGTGGTCAGCCTATTCATATGTAAGGACTCAGCAACAGCCCCATAAACCTGCAATGGCCATTTATACATACAGTAATGCCATTCATTGACATACATGTACACAGCAGACATGGTCAGTGATATAAGAAAACAACTGCATAATCACTATAGACATAATAGCTATGAAGGCCTCTAACGTAGAAGTTAATTTGTCTTAGGGAGGGCTGATTAAGTTGTCATTTACAAGTCCACAACTTCTAAATATTTCTTCATATAAAAAGGTTAATAAAAGGCAGTTATTGTTTGTCTCCCAAAAACATTTGGAAAAAGGTTCATACACACACAACATAATTACAAAATAATATGAAGAATAACACAAAGTAAAAATGCACTGTAGAGCTGGGAGCTGATGTTAGAACTGGTCGTAGTGCGCACAGTGCTATTTCAGAAGCTCAGAGACTGTGGGCTATGGCTGACCGATTCCCCACTTTGTGGGTCACTGCTGTCTGTATGTATCTGTAGGGCCTCCCCTCACTGACCCTCTGTCACTTTAAAGCCTTCAGATAATAACATTATAATAAACCTTCCCATGCTCCCGTGCTCAGTCTATGCTGGGGTTAATGGACTGGAGCCATTACGGTGCATATTGAGGTCATTTTTAGTGCATACAGTCGCACGCACACTGCATGCTCATTGCAGACAGTAAGCTGCAAATTGACTTAATGTGGCATTTGCAGAATTCTGTATCTATGAATAATGAAGATTATCGGGAATGGGGTGTCTGGTCTCAGGGACGCACAGGGACACGAAGCTCTGTGCATTTGTGTCTGTGAGCACATGCATGACTGTGTGTCTGTGCATGTAAGTGTGTGTGTGTGTGTGTGTGTGCACGTTGCGTGCTTACTACTTCGCCTGTATGAGTGTGTGTGTGTGTGTGTTTGCATGACTGCATATCTACCAATGGATGTGTGCACTAATGTAAAGCACCTTTTGAAAACAGCTCCAGTTTTATTATAGAATTTATTGCAAATGCCCTTTTACATTGTTAAAAAACCATGGGTAAGGCACTTAGACAATGGTTAATGCATTTCTTATTTTAGAGCGTGACATTTCGAAACAGTTTCATAAATGTTCTTTTTTGTTCATATATTATTTTTATATTACATATTTCTCTATGTTTATAAACTGCTAACACTACTTTTTGTTTACACATGGGGTGATTTGGTATTGTAACACCTTTATATGCATTCATATGAATGGCATATAGGGTCATACCACTTTCCATAAGCATGAAACATAATAATACAAGTTTATCAGTGCCAGTATAAGGTGCTATGCAGGATATCACAAAATAAGTTTATAAGTTATAAATATGTTGCTACAACAGTAGCTTAATTCTTCAAGACTTGGGCCTTGAGAAATAATTGAGCACATGACCATCAGAGATGTCTACCTAAATTTCAGTAGTGATCCACCAGGTGTCCCTGTGGACATTTCAAGTTGAACAACAGTTTGGTAATCAGCATAAACATACGACCAATTATATAATTGCAATCTACTTCTGAGGTGTTTACCTAGGCAAAACAATAAAATGATGCGAAGGAATTGAACCATGGGCTCACAAATGTAAAGACAGAGTAAATATTACACTGGGACCTTGCATACAAGGAATTTCATTGATTTTACATCCAACATAAAAACGATTTAAATAATTCAGCACTTTAACCTTTTGGAACAAAGGTTTTAAAAATAGTTGGCGAGTATGTTTTCGAACATGATTAAAAAGAATGTTGATTTGGCAGGTGACCAGATGTTCAGTGAGCTCAGTTATCCCCTTATGTTTGATTGCTATAGGGCAAATTACCCCTGTGATTTTTCTGCAAATAAATCAGTGAGGACTGTACTCAGTCCCTGATTGTTTCTCTGCATTGATTGGCATAACTATGTGATCGGCAGCCAATTTAAACTGAAAAATTACTGAGACTTAAATCTTTAAGTGGACCTATATCACTCACATTTTCTTTGTTACTATGGCCAGAATAATTCACAGTCACCCACTCTGGTTTGAGTCAGATCATGAATAAAACATAGAATGTTTTGTTCAGATCAATATCTAGCAAGTGGGCAAAAAATAGCAATGCTAACAATGTTGTATGCACAACTTTAGTTAGATATATGTATTCATTTGAACAACACTTGAACTGTTGATTTATTTTGTGTTCTTTTGTATGTTACTTTGCAGGCATGTGTCCATAAAACAACAAAATAAAAACCTGTAAATTCTGGGCTTTTATGATACTGAATTGATGAATACCATTATTGCATCTCTAGATCAGGACATCAGGTATACACCATATTATTTTTCTGTCAAGTGTGAGCTAGCTAACAAGAATAGTGATTGCCACATTTATCATTCAAGACATTCAGTTTTGTTTATTTCAAGCACACCACATTTTCTAATACAATAGAGTCCATTTTCATGATAAAACTCAACAAATGTCAAATTTGAGCTGTTATTCTAATGCCCATGATTAAGAAGGTAACTGAATAATTAACTGAGATTATTGCTGCACTCAATGAATGACTTTTTGATTTGTTTGTTGAAATAGAGGCTTGGTGGTGAGGTACTGAAATACATATGGAGTAACAAGCCAATTAGTTATCTGGACCCTATTTATTACATAAGAACATAGTCATAAGAACATAGCTTTGACACAAATGTTTTAAAGTGTTGTATGTAATTACTAAACCCACCAGTTTCAAAAATCAAGAATTCTACGCATTTATTGTGATAGCCATGCTAACATTTATGCAGAAAACTCAACATTTATATTTCTACCTACCTATAACATTTTACAACAGCACCATGATGTTAAATCTACAACTTTAAATGTCATAACTGTGCCATAAATGCTTGACTTTTATTTTTTCCAGTAGTAATGACTACATACTTATATAGCTCATTCCATCACTTTAATTAAATGTGTATATTATTAAGCATGTATATTTTCTCTGTAGCCTTACTTGCTTACAAGTTTTAGCACATATAGTTCAACATATACACTTTGAACCTGTTGCATCTTATTTATCAAAAATCATAATGAGAAAACAATTCGGAATCAGGTTAATCTTGTAGGTTTTCACAAGCCTACATTACATAGAATTATTGCATAAAGGCAGTGAAAGCAACGCATAGTCTGAATGTATATACTGAGGGTAGTACTGTAAGGCCCCCACTCCAGAAGTGCATAGAGTACATGTCCTGATAATAGACAGGCAGTAGTAGCCTATTACACAAACACAACAGCTACTTAGAAAAAATAGATATTAAAATAAAAACATTTTTAAAAGAAAAAAATTGGTATTTGTAAATCTGAAGAAATTCAATATTCAGTGCCCTTACAAGTGCAATGGATGGGTGTTTAAAAATAAAAGACACTTGAAAAACTGACATTTATTCAGAATGATAAGAGAAATTTAGCCATCAAGGGCAATAGAATGTAGAAGATGTAGAAGCTAGTGTCACTCTTGCTATAATTTGACATTAGGCAAACAGGTCATGTTGCTTTTGTAACTCCTGAAATTTTTTTCTGATCGATGGTCTGGACATTTCCTTAGTGTAGCAAATCATTAGTTGAGCTGCAGTGCCCACTTCTAATAGAATTTGGAATCCTGTTTGGACAAATCAAAAGTAGTTTTGGCTGAGAAGCACTATTGATCCTTCATGCAGATGGATTTTGACATATTGATACAGAATCTGTTTTAGAAGTGAGGACATTTATCAATGCGGTAAACAGGACTTGTGCACAGTCATCAACCAATTAAAACTAAATATTCATCCCGGATGTATACACTTGGTGCCACAAATGCTCCACTAGTTCCCTATATAGTGGAATTACTTGGGAGCAATGCCTGCTATAAATTTGGCAAAGAGCATTTTATGATGGCTGGCATAAACTGACCTTCCAACCCCCACCAAACAACAAACCGGCAATCAAACAAATATTGAGGGGGGAATGTACCAAGGAGCAATGGACAGAGGTCTTCAAGGGCAGACTGGTTGCCATGGTGACTGTAAGGAAAGAAAAAAAACAGCTGCTGGCTTACCCTGAAGTACCCAGGTAGTGGTGAAATGAATCCAATAAACCAGCCATTGTAATTAGTGTCAACACAAAAATGGACCAGGGGCAATGGGTACCAAAACCAACAGAAAAAAGGGGAACACTGGCGGAAGCCAAAGTCACAGGTACAGTGGTGGATGCCGAAGTCGCAGGGCCACACACGGGTACAAGAGTTGAAGGTGCCAGTCAAAAGGACAGGCACTGGTCACCCTGGGGCTGGGCCGTCAGGCTGTGACATAATCAGCAGGCACCTGGCTGAAGAAGTGGACAGCTGGTTGCTGCCCATGGGGAAGGCTTTGGTGTAAGAAGTTAGCTATTTTCTCCATTCCGGAGCACTACATGCTACGGTCCAAAAGGGCTTTAACAGGGGTGTGGCAGTGGAAAAGAACAAGAGTAATGAGATGCGTGAGAAAATGGACACAGGGAAGATTTGTTTGAACAGCTGATTTGAAATTGACTACCAGCTGCAGCCCCTCAAGTGTCTGAAATGAGTGTCTAATGCGGACAAATCTCGCAGTCCCTGCCTGGTAGGGCACGCAAGTACATCTTGCCCCTATGCACAATGATACAGATGATTCTGGAAGAAAAAACCATTCAAATAAAAATTCAAATTCACCGTTGGTGATCTACAAAAGTTCTTCACATCTTGTAGATACAGAGTCTCCAAATCTACTATCAGAGGTCACCTCCATGCTACCGGCATTTTGGAAGGATTAGGGTTGCCAAAAAATCCTAATTAACTGTGCAGAAAGAAGGGCATTGTTGGTGTGTTACAATTTATAAGGACACTAATGGCTGTCAACATTCTGCCAATTGTAGGTCTGAGGTCACTGACTTACATTGCCTTGCTTAATGCTATAATGCTATATTGTATTTAGTGACATAATGTTTGTTATTATGAGGCAGTACAAGGCATGAAAGAATGCTTGTGTCAGAATGACTGGCTTGATCTTATTCAGGAAAAAAGATGCTGTAATGCTAATCTTAAACCAGGTACAAACTATAGTATTTGTATATATGATGTCTGATTAAATGTTTTATATTTGACACATCTTAATACAAAATGTTGCTTTAAACCTGAATTTTTAAGTTAATCTTATTTTTTTTTAAACTTAAAAAAAAAAACTAAGAGGCAGTAGTAATAAAACGAAAACAGATAAAAACAAAATGAAAGGAAACATAGATTGATTATGTTATAATTTATTTAATAATTATAAATATAACTTTATCCTTTTATAAATTGTATAAACAGGCCACACCTTTTCCTGTTTCTTGATTTTTCAGTCTTAATCACCAATATAAGTCTAGTTTGATTGAATTGCTTATACCCTTCAACTGGCTAAGTATAATTGATTGTATCTAAAGATGCCATTACAATTGTTTCTGTGTTTTCATTACTTCTCTACGTTTCTGTTATTCTGTCATTTTCATTTGTAAACTGATAGTTCTTTAAATAAGACATCATTTTTGACAGCCATAATTATATATAGGATATAGAATATGGTAAAAGGAACTTACTTGAGGTGAATAATATATGACAGCCCTTACAGTCTGTCCCTCTCTACTGCACGTGAATCAACTCTGAGTGAAGGGCTTTCTCTCTCTGTCCATCCATCCATCTATCTGTCTGTGAGTCCCTGCAGCCCAAAAGGAGCTGTGCAAATATTACATTCTTCTGAAAAAAAAAAAAACTTTCTAATCAAAAAGGAAACCCCTGCTTGCCCTGAGTCAGAAATTCTGGTTCGCATTCACACTGTATACCTCTACATCTTCCCAAAACTCATCACCATCCATTACTTTAAAAATAAGCAACGCCTACACATAATTCTTATTGTAATTTCTACCACAACAACGGCAGTTACATATCCACATTTCCGTAGCTTGATTCATTCACTTGATTGCTTTTGAGCACTTCATACGGAAACAAGTAAAAGAAGGAGGAAAGGAGACAAGGAAATGAACATGGAGGACACTGCTTGTAAGAATTTGTGCTTCCTCATTAGCTTTGTTATTGTTTTGGACGACGTTGTTAGTGAGTGACACTGAATCATTCAGGCTCCAGCACGTGTGCACTAAATTTGTTGTGTTTTAAACCTCAATTTATTTTCAAAAGGAAATTCCACCGCAAAACATCACTTGGCTCATTTACTGTAAGAGATCAAGGTGTAACTGATTAATTCTCTCTCTGTGGCTGGCCAAAGGAATCTCTGTAAAGAAACAATGACGGCGAAATGTGCACGTTTTGTTGAGGTATACATTATAATGATGTACACCTCTACCCTTTCTCATTTTTGAAGAACTACAATGGGCGGGCCATTTGAATTTGGATATTTGTGTTCAGTCCAATAAACTGTACTGAGCAAATAAACCAAGATTTTCTTTCTTTAGTGGCGAGTAACTTTACCCTCTCTCCAGGCGAAGTAATAACAGCCAGCCCCCTGGAGTGGCAACCTCTGACTGGCATTGTCTGATGCCTGCCCATGAACTGTAAATACCCGCTTATTGTAGTCTTTAATACAGCAGGTACCTGGAGCATGTGCAGTAGCTTGGGGCTATATCTGTGCACTCACAACAGGTAGAGAGTTGGCTGAGAGTTCATTTTAATCAGGAGCACAGCTACCTTTCTACAAGTACAAGTTCATTTTATGGAGGAATTCCCCTTTAAATACCACGTTGTAACAATTCATTTATATAATGTTCTAATAATGTTTATTACAAACATTAGGCTTATTTAATTTACTAATTCTACCCCCACAAAATGTTTGTTAATTTTATGCACTTATGCTTAGCACTTTATGATGTGCAGTCACTGTGAGTTTTATAAAAATGCATTATTTCTTCATTCCTTTCTTCCACTTACTGTATGCACTGACTTTTCCTCTATCATTTTGATTATGGTGACATACTAATTGAGCCTTTGTTAATGACTTATGAAAGAGCGTTATTATGAAGTGTTACTATATAGCCTTTCTTTTGCCCTTAGCTTGTTGACCCCTAGTGTTCAAAGTAGTAAATTATATCTGACATTTCAATGAAAATGTGAAACCCGGTGGGTATCTGTATCAGTTAGTAAGAAAAAAGAAAAATTACCTACATTGTGTAAGAAGCTCTATGAAATGAGCTTAAATGCCAGCAGCTAACATCTTTAAGTGTCACAAAAAATATCAATTCACTCATTACCACTACAGTGGAGCAGGGTCAATATAAAGTCTACCTTTTATCCTTCTCCGTTATACGGTGCCATTGATGTATTCAAAGGGACTTCAGACATGCTCTCTCCCTGGCTTCCACTGCCTTGTCAATAAGTGACAAGTGGCAGGTTACTTTCTTGGGTTAAACCCTCAAAAAATAAACTTAAAAGTTCCTGAAAGACAGGGGACTTCTTGGTATTTCTCCAAATCACATCCTTGTGTAAGTACCTTGCAAAATGCACAATGGTTTGGCAAAGTCTCCTCTTGTCTTTCCACCAGATGGAACAGAGTGAATAAACTGAATCTTCCAACTTAAGACTAGGAGCCACTTCAGCGAGCAGTTGTATCATAACCTCTCCTTTTATCTTATGTAATGTATTTTCAATGACCAATACCTTTTGACCCTCTATAAGTCCCTGGTGCATTCTTTGAGTAGTTCATTGTCTTTATGGAGTGGGGACATGCTTTTCCATCTTGGCTACTATAGCTTTGCAATCTTTGACCTACATGGCAGTGAACGACCTTGGGGATGGATGCTATGAGCTCGCAGTTTTGTTACATTGTTGCATTTTGTTACATTGGCTAGGGCTTTTTTTCTTGTCCCATGTATCAAAGCACGTGGTGAGTGAATGAACTGCCTTGAAAAGGATTGCATTGGAAGGTGGGCATGAAGTCTCAGCTTCCTGGCTACACCATGCTTGATAAGGACTGTCTTTACTGAGGTCATAGATCTGCCTTCACTGCCATCCCTTAATGGTGCTTTTGGACATATTTGCATTTATTGTTGACTATTTGAAATGATCAATGTTCACATTTTCTTATTTTATAGGAAATAAAGGGAAGATTTGATTTTTTTAAAAACTCAAAATTTTCAAGCAAAGTGTCCTCAGTTTTCCATCTTACCAGAAGTGAGACAAGAGGAAGTACTCAAAAGTAGCTATCAGTGAGGTAACACAACACCAAAGGCACTTTCTAAAGATTTTTGAAGGCTTATGGTATATAGGATTTGTATGAATAACATTGTATCACAGTTAAACTTTTGCAAGTGGGCCACAGGGGAAGTGGAACTATACCTTCAGGAAATATATCTATATATTATATCTATAATTTACAATTTGGCAAGACCACATATGTTGGATAGGCAAAGTTGCACTCATATAATTGCCACTGCCAATGTGCATGTCTCAAGACCTGTGTGATAAAGATAAGGGTTTGGTTGAAAATATTTTCAGCTAGTGAAGGGTGTTCCAAAGGACTGTGGCATGTGTGAATTTGAGCAGGCTCAAGACCAGGCAGGAAGCAGCGTTCTGGACCAGTTACAGTGGCTGATTGGCACTGGCTGGTAAGCTGGCCAGTAGGGCATTACAGACGAGACATAACAAGAGATTGTATAAGTAGCTGTGTAGCTAGATGAGGAAGAGGTGGATTATCCTGAAGCAGTGAAGGGAGAATTTGCAGTACTGCTGGTTCCACTATGAGTCCCACTCAGCTGTTCATCCAGGGTCACAACAACATCCTTAGCTGAGCAGGAGTGAGACAATCCAGAGCCGTCAGCTCTAAGTGAAGCATCAATCTGCGGGGAACCGTTTTCTGTGATGATTAGGAGCTCTGCCTTCCCCAGGTTGAGTTTCAGGTGGTGGGTGGACATCCAGGCTGAAATGTCAGTCAGCATGCAGAGATATGTGCCTGAACTTGTCGGAGAGAGAAAATGAGAAAAAGAGTTGAGTGCCATCAGCATAGCAAGGAAATAACATGTCATGAGCAGTGATAAGTTTGAACCAAGTGATTCAGTGTAAGGAGGGAAGAGGAGAGGACAAAGCAATAAGCTCTGTGGGACATTGGTCAAGTAGGGGGAGAAGATAGATCCCCTCCTGGCCATCTGTTAGGATTGGTCAGCGAGATTTGATGGGCAGAGCCTGTGGTGATCAAGTCTGCAAAGAAAGAGAGGAGGATCCAGTGACTGACACAGTTGAATGCAGCAGTCAAGAAGAATGGAGGAGGATGAAGCTGAGTAACTTAACTCTTTCTGAGTGAAGAGCCTCCAAGTGTGGAGAGAGCAATCCCAGTGGAAAGGCCTGACTTGAAACCCTATTGGTGTGGGTCAAACAGATTACTTATTTTGACAATTCTTTCTGTAAATGACTTCATTTAACATTTAAAGAACACTTTTTGTTTATGTTTGAGGTTTTTGCACTGAGTAGTTGAGTCAGGAACATTTTCTTCTTTTTTAAGAGTACTTTGCTAGTCTATTCATTATAAATGTTTTATCCACAAGGTGATACTACTCTTTGTACATAGACATCAGTTTATCCATTTCAGTTTAAATATAGTCTAATCTGCTGTGGTGTGACTGTTCGAGCTCAGGTTATTTCCCCTAAGCATAGCATTAACAGCCACTGCAGGAAGATCACACAGTGGACTATGTGTGTGAAGGTTTAACCCCTTATACCCCACTAAAAACCCAGGGCTTTTTGTAAGAGTATGTACTTCTGATATGGAGCAATTTCAGATTTATTATTACAATCGTACCCCAGGATATATACAACACCTGGATGAAAGTTTGATGTGGACTGAACAAAACAGTAAAATTATGCGTTTTCCCAAATGTGGGTACAAGTGTCCCTAAAACCTATCCAAATTGGAATATTGTGTATATCTTTTTTCCCGTATTCAGCCGTAGTTCCATTGAAGGTGGTACCCACTGCAACCCCACAAATCAAATATTTACCGATTCTTTTTTTGACTAAGCCCTGTATTTCACTCAAATTGTGTCGTTTTGGAGGGCTTCTATATACAATTTTTTTTCTTTATGGTTACTTATCACACAAACTAAATTCACTCAGAAACAAGCAAACCACTTGGTTTTACCTTGCTGTGTGTTCTGACCTGTGCTCAGCTGTCAGGCTTCTGTAATTTGCATATGCAAACTGAGGCTACATATAGAGGGTATGCACATGACATCACAGTAAGCGGAAGTCACTGCGGTTACACCCACTGAGTGGCAGAAAGACTACTGAGTGGCAGTGTTAGCGTGCAGCTTGAATGCCACGAAAACACAAAAAACATATCTAAAACGGGAAAGAGCTGTTGTGCGATTGACTGTACAAATTGACTTGTTTTTTTTTTCAACAAGAAATCGGAGCTATCTTTTTACAGACTGCCGAAAGCTAAAGAAAAGAGAAGCAAATGGATCGCGGCAATTCGCAGAAACAACTGGAATCCAGGCACCGAAACATGGATTTTCTGTTGTCATTTTGTGTCAGGTATGTTGGATCTTTGGGTAAAATCATACCTTATGTACTGTATTGACTACTCATCAATTAAATATTTATCATCTTTCATTTATATTCTGTGTAACTGTAAAGTTTTTGTCAGCATTTATTAAAAAAGCATCCATGATGATGAGCCTTGTATTATACAAACAAATGGGGGATGGTTAGATAGTGTTAGCTAGCCAAGCATATAAATTAAGGTATGATTTTACCCAAAAATCCAACATATCTGACACAAAATAACAACCGCAAATCCACGTTTTGGTGCCTGGATTCCTGTTGTTTCTGCGAATTGCTAAGCTTCCACTCCTGCATGATATGAAAACAAAAAGTGAAAGTAACTGCTACTTAGAAAAAAACATCAGTTTTCACTTTTGAAATTCTATTTACGTATATAAAAATGCTCATCTTCAAATGCTCCTGAAAACGCTTTCAGCTCAGTGGAAATAATGCACAATGAATAATGACTTTTGCTATCTTATGAACAAAGAACACATTGATTGTTTACGCTCTCACACACACGCACACACGCCATGGTTATGATAAATAAAGTTGATAACAAATACCAGGGAAAATGGATTATAACATTTGATGTAGCTTCCACTGAGAGATCAGTGGTTTAATCTGGGACAATGATCCCCTGGCACTTTACTTGCACTACTTTTATGCATGTCAGTATGTTTATAAACAGAATTGTTGTCACAACAGCAATATGATAATGTTACAGTATGTACTGTACTATTGCTCAGCTGACCTTACTGTATGCATTATATAGTACAGCAAGCTTCTCTGGATATGGAATAATGTATGCATATATCTGTAAAAGAATATAAAAAAATGAATTTTTTTCCTTCTGCCATTTAAAAATAATCATGTCTATGAAATTATGATGATATTTTCTTCAAATAAAAGCTGGTGGGGGAAAAGGCCTTCACATCAAAGTCCATTTCTATTGAATTTCTTTGGAAGAAAGTAGCCACTTCTTACGGCTGTGAAGGATGTCTGAGAAAGTCTCGATCAGCCTTTATTATTAATTATTAATATGCCTGACCAAGCATGGGGCTTTGAGTCAGTGCAGTTAATCTCTGTTTTCCACTATCATCCTTCCTCCCTGAGAGCAGAGACACTCTGTCTTTTACCCAGAACCAGGACACGTAATTCCTCGTAATGTGGCACTTACACTGCTCAGGGGAAAATCAAACTGTACGACAGGGAGGAACCTCATCCACAAACCATTGTTGCAGCAGTGGTGGAGTGGAGGTTGTGATTGGAGGAGCAAACACTCTGTGACGGGGAGGGGCCAGCTCAATCAATCCATTATGACATTGGCGTTTTAACGCAAATGGACAGATTTAATAGAGTATATGAATTTTATGATGCTGTCAAGCATTCTCATGTGAAAGTGTTAATGAGAAGCAATTATCATTTTATAATTTGTCTACTATAGCAAGAATTGCCACTGATTACTGCCACATTTCAATGGCATATTACCTGTCTGACCTATACACTTTGAGATATGACAATACCATTTAGTTGTATTAGCATATAAATGTGTTATATTAATTAAATGTGTTTATTTTGCAACTTTTTTGTTTTGCTATCATTTTTCAATTTTAATTTACATCCATTCTGCATGAACAAGGCTACTTTTATGCAATATATAATATGAGGTTTATCAACTAAAAAATTGTAATCGTGGCAATAAAACTTGATGTGTTAAATTAAGTTTGTGGGCCTTTAAAAAAAAATGATTTTGGAGCAAAATAGTGTCATGTTTATACTACTTTATAAATACATAACTGGTTGTTGAAGATGCAGATATCCTCACTGGTTAGGTTAAAGTAAATAAAAAAACAAAGAATCCTCTTTGAACTGATAGGTAAAACCTGAAAATTTATTCAATTTATTATACTTAGCAAGCAGTGTTTGGTAACATCCTCTACAGTGCAGCAGCAAGTGCAGTCACATTTAGGACATTGGTTCACACCAAAGTTAAGTTAAATAAATTTGTTAGTAATGTAAATTAGCCACAGCAAGCAACCTATATAATTATGCAAGTGTTAGAAAAGCAAGGCTATTTCATTTAAGAGATTAATATGTAAGCAAGTTTGATAGCACAATGCCTTGACCAATTGAGTAGGTAAACCTGTGTTTTACCATTGAGCACAATACATCAGCTCAGTTGAACTTAACTTCAGTCTTCTAGTTAAAAGTAGAAAAAACTTACTGAAGAAGATTTTAAAATGTGATATTATGAGTTAATACAACCCAATATTTTAAGGCAGTCAGCTAACGTACTTTTTAAGTTGAAGTGCCCTATGATTTGTTCCAGTGTAGAGAAAACCAGTACCATTTTGGACCTTAAAGTATTCCAACACATAGCCTAAAACAACAGGAAAGATTGCTGTTGTTTTTTAAATAAACAGATGCAAGGAAACCATATGACTTAATGATTAAATCTAAAGAAAAAAGCATTTATTTGTTCAAGTATTTTTATTTTATTTTATTTTATTATATTTTTTTGTTCATATTTATGCACAAAAATAGCTTTGGCAGACCCAATCATGAATATTCATTTATTATTCTAATTTATTTTGCTTGGTGGCTGGTTAGACCCAATGGTAACCGAGCCTGACTGGAGGCGGACATGCATTTCCTCTGCCTCCTGAGCAAACAAGCTACAATTTAGTCTTCCTGTGATGGAACAGCTGACAAAACTTTATAGGCTGATTGAGACTCATCTCTGCACCAGTACAGACATTATTTTTACTTAACCAAGGTTAATGGTTACGCATAACTGGCTGGTAAGTGAATTATCATGTTTCGCTTTTCTTTTTATTGAGTAAATGTCCTTGCATGATGCAATGTTAAAAAATTACAGCATAAATAGAAACAGCAAATTAGTAAGTTCAATACGGCTAGCAGTACAGACCTATCGGAAATGCGGCACAGAACCATCGTAAGCAATTAAAACACAGGTCCCAGAATTAAAGCTGTGCCGTCAGCTTTAATGAAGTTCAGCACAAGGGTAACTGCATAATTTTGTCTTGTATTGCTGCAGACAAGGCTCTAGAGTCTAGAATGCCCCAGCTTTGAGTAAGTAACAAGTTATCATCTGTGGAAAATAGTACACAACACAATTTTTGGCGGAAACTATCTTGAATACTACAGATTCGGACTCTCCCACCTGAGACCAGGATCAAAATCATATGTTCCTAAGTTTAATTCAGAAGGATAATAAAAATAATAATCAATAATAATTTGCAACCCCCTGCAACCAGAGGCGGACTTTGCCACCAAGCCAACTATGCAATTGCTTGGGGCCCCCGGACACTTGGGGGCCCCCTGCTGGCTAAAAGCGGTAGCCTACATATTAACGCAGATTATTGATAAATACATAGGCATCATTTCCTTGTGGGGATGCGACTTTTATTACCATATGGGAACATGGATCAAGAAAATTGAGAACTCAATATCCAGACAACTACTACCATTTGTATTATATGCTCCTGATTAAACAAACAGCTTCATTATCCATGACGTTCTTATGCAAGAGTTGTCTTCTTTTCTGATATACAAAGGTTGCTGGGAATTTTGCCTGTGTATGCCGTTTACCAATATCAAGTGTTTATTTTTTACAGAATGCAGAATGAAACAACAGGTAGCCTAGTTTGGTGGTAAAATTTGAACTTCAGTTACTCAGCTAGTGAGGAAGATAACAAAGAAGAGTCTTAGCTACAATAAAGTGAATCAAAATGCCTTATGGACACAAAAGTGGATCACAGTAGAAAAAACGGACTGGCAGAAAAGGTAGCCTGTTGCCAAAGTTGGATGGATTTTGAAAATGCAGCCGCTTACCTGCAACTCAACTGTGGGAAATCTGTGTGACCTTTATCTACAGTTAGACTACTACTGGAAGTAGGGAAATATCAATAACCTTCCCAGCTAAACTTGAAAAAATGCTTATAATGGAACACCATCCACGTAATGTCTACCTTTGGTGAGGTGGGTAGCAAAAGTTACTGCATTGCTATTATATATGTCATTGGCTGTCACAGTCACGACAGCGGAGCACTCCTTTTCTAAATTAAAATTAATCAAGAACTATATGTGAGAGGCAGTATAGGGCAAGAGGCTGAATGGACTGACTTTCCATCGAGAGCATCAGAGCCCGGGAGCTGAATTTAAAGGAGATTGCTGACAGTTTTGCATAATGCAAAGACGCCCTTCAAATGAGCGTGTAGACAAAGTGCTTTTCAGGGGGAATGATGTGGGGTGGCCATGCCATGTCTGTTATAATTTGTTTTAGATTTGTGTGAACAAAGCTGCCATCTTAACAGTAAGCCCTGATCAAGAAATTTCAGTTAAGTAGCATGCACTGTTTCTAAAAGTGATAACACCAGATACTTTTTAAGCCCCAAAATTATAAGTACGGTGGGTGAGGGTGTGTTTCGTAAAACACAATGGTTTGACCAATATGTCAGAATTTATGTAACCTACTGTATGAAACTGCTATGTCAGCGCACTGTCAGGAGTTTTGGGGGCCCCAGAACTGAGCTTTGCTTAAGTCCATGAGTACTCATTCAGGGGCTCCAGGTTAGTTTAAAAACTTCCGGATTTTTATGGCCTCGAGCATATCTGCATCAGTCCTTTTGTAGTTTGGACTGCTTGACAAAACAGTCACGAATGCATGCTGTCCTCTCTGACGGGACCTCATACTCGCAGTATGGGACACAGCCCAAGAAACATGCTACATCCTGACTTTAAGTACACACCATGCCCCTTCGGTATGGTCACACCCTGAGTTAAAGCATAGGCTGTACCCCTGGGGACCAGACCACAGTCACCGCTCAAACTGCATTGGGCAGGAAATAAAATGGATTCACTGTGGACTCATCCCACACACTCCTTATTTCAACATGATCACTTTCTTCAGAATCTACAGAATCTACAGGACTGAAAAGGTACTCTCTAAATCTGAAAATTTCAGCACACAATGTGACTGAAACAGATATCAGCATTCAGTAATAGCATCAGGTAATGAACTAAATTGATCAAAATGTGTTTTCCGTGGTCATGTTAAACAGAGCATTGTCGCAAGGTGGTAGAAAGGGTATTTTTCCTTTCGAAATAAACAGCCATGTACATTGCAAGTGGTTTTAGACTGGAGGGAATTACATTTTATCTGTAAAATGCAACATTTCTTTGCATTACAAAGGGAAAAATTACCGTATGAATTAGTGATTTCCGGTCATATTCAGAAAAGACAGCAATACCAGTAGAGATCACCAGATGAACAAATTATGAACAGAATACATCTGAGCACTGCATCTTAATATTCTGGGCCTTATTTCCAGCCTACGTAGCGCTAACAAAGCAAATCTCAGTCTTAACTGGTTAAGTTAATTCACAGTATGAAGCTATTTAATCAGATTCCAACACATTTTCAATGTTAATTTATTCAAAGAAATTGAACAATAGCAGGATGATAATTTTATTTTATTTTTCTGCGAGGGACCCATTCTCTGCAATATAAACCCGGAAAAGAATTACCCACAAACCCCTGTAAAAAAAATTTCCAGTGCTCAAGCTAACATGGCACCTGAATCTCAAACAGAAAGTACACATGGGGGGGGGGGGGGGGGGGGAAGGGGCAAATGAAAAGACTGCCTGCTGGGACGAATCAAGGGTTTTTAACAAGAATCAATGTTTCACTGAGAGCATTAGCGCGGCTGCCTTCACGCCGGCGAGCCCTCGAGGGGAGCCAGCCGCGCAGTGGGGCCGCAATCAATCCCACACTCATTTGTACGAGCTAATTCCAGCGAGGACGATTCCCTCGTAATGAAGCAGGGTGTGACCGCCACCGTCGCAGACGCCTCTCACCGCTGGTGTTTCCTCCATCCTCCCTCCGACTCCCTCCTGCCTCTGAAACAAGTGTCTTTCAAGTGTTATGATCATTCTAATATATATATATTTTTTAAATTCCGACGGCGCTTTTATCCATATATTTCTTTCACCTCCGACATCTTTGAAATCCCTAATGCAATCACACAATAAGCTTCTCTCGATTGCTGCAACGCTCTCATTGCATTACAGTACAGCCATTTGGCAGATGCGCTCATCCAGAGAGACGAGCAGTACTGATGGAGACCATCAGTGTTAATGTGGGAGGGAGCAGTCAAGCAGCTTGCCCTTCGGGACATGTATAGCCGTTCACTGATTGTTCTCGCCCCGCATTCGCACCAGCCAGGCTGTGCAGCCGTTTGGAGAAAACCTGCCCACTGAAACCCTTCCTCCTTGGATGATAATTGACCGGAGTCAGCACAGACATAGGCTGTGCTTAATTTTTAGGACAGATACCTGCTGCCTTGTTGCCCAGGTAGGCAGCTGCCTTTGTGCATGTAAAGGCAATCTCTTGCACAAAAGGAACAGCCTAAGAAGTTAGCGTCTGCAGCACTCCACATTTGCATGTCAAGCACGAGAGCCGGTGTTTACAAGCTAGTTCATTGTTGTTTAGTAAATCAAAATAATTCCACTATTTTGGTTAAAAAAATAAATTATATTTATATATATATATTTGTATACATACACACAAACCATCTATATTCATTGTTTTCTAGCAAAGGTTTGTTTGGGACAAAAATACTTTGTCTGGATTTGGCTCTGCACTCCAAAATGTTCTCTGTAATCAAACAGAGCAGGGACAGGAGAATACGAAAATATAACAGACGTAGGACAAGAAAAAGACACATAGAACAATAAAACAGGGGGGAACATAGGATGACATAGGATGGTGTAAATGTAAAGTTGATGGTCATCAGCATAGCAGTGGAAGTTGATGTTACGGTGTCTCAGGATTCGACCAAAAGGAAGGAGGTAAACAACCAACAGGAGAGGGCCTAAGACTAAACCCTGTGGGTCATTATGGGTGACAGGGGCATGAATGGACTGATAGGTTTTCAGGGTGATGAATTGTTGTCTGTTGGAGAGATAAGAAGTGAACCAGAGGTGAACTGAGATACCCGTGGAGGATATTTCCAATAGTAGTGTACGGGAGATGGTGTTGAACGCTGAGCTGAGGTCAAGTAGAAACAGAATGGTAAGCAGTCCAAAGTCAAGCAGCACAGAGGAGGTCGTTGGTAATCTTGGATCAGGGCAGTTTTAGTACTGTGTTGGGAGTGGAAGCCAGATTGGAGGGGTTCGAGGAGGTGGTTTGAGTCCAGATGAGATTGATGCTGTGCAGGAGTGACAAAACATTCCATCTGAGTTTTGGAAAGAAATGGCGGGTTGGAGATGGGGTGGAAGTTTCCAAGTTTTTGGAGTCAGAGGCGGATTTCCGGAGGATGGGGAGTGACAGTTTGACACTGGGGCAGAACAATTCTGGTGGCTAGAGATGTGTCGATGATGTTAGTTATTAGTGGCTTGGCTGGCTTTGACTAGAATGATGGGGAGGGGGTCTAGGAGACGTGGAATATTTCGATTAAGAGATTATGTTACTGGCAGATGACTCATGAAGAAGGTAGAAATCAACTTATAAACCACTTCCTAGTGCCTGCCTGGCTACCACTGTTTCTAATGAAAATGAACATTTTTAAGGTTGCCACAATGATTTATGGAATATTCTACCTTCCAAAGGATACGACTGATGGTGCCTTCAAATTCAGCCACATGAAGGCACTGTAGTAAGCATAATTCTGCAATTCATACAAAGTGAAACAGCAGATAAAACTGCAATTTTTACTTCCTGCCTTAAAATGCCACCTTACAAGTTAGAATTTCAGTGAAACACAATTCAGACATGGTCAGGGATTGATTCTGGAACTCTGGCCACATCTGTGCGCTGAGGACCAATATTGTAGCTGGGCATGCTATCCAGGAGCCACAACAGTTGTGTGGCTAGCTGCCTTTTTATGTCACATTGGCAGACTCTAATGCAGGGCTCCTAGCATCAGACTCCTATAACTGTCTATGAAGAGAAAGGATTGCATAAGTCTTTCAACTGTCCTTGGCCTTTGATTGCAGGGAAAACCCCATTTTCTATTGTATATCTTCCAGGGAGTGGAGACACAGTATGGGAGAAATATGGGGAAGGGAAATGTGGAAGAAATGTTTTGGAATTAGGGAACATAAATATGCCAACCCAATGGCCAGTAAAGGGAAATAAAAGCAATGAAGCAGCATATGGCGTATCTCAACAAAGGCAGCGCATTATGAAGAATAAAAGAACCGTTCAAAGTGGAAGAAAAAGCCCATTGTGCTATAAAAGCTTTTTGTGAGGGGTGCTGATAATGTGGTTCACAGCAAACTAGAAGGATGTAGACAGCTGTCAGCACACCCCAAAACTGGTCTGTGGGCACTGGTATACAAATCAATGCATCATACTTATTCATTTTTATTATGTACAGTAGAACACTGGAGGAAAAACCCTTTAAGAACGGGGATCATTCAGAACTCAGCTGTGTCATTTTGAAGTCGAAATTCACCCAGTTTAATTTTAATAATTCTTTGGAATGGAATTACTCGGGCCTTATTTTTTAAACAGGCTGTTATTTTGTATCCCTAAATAATTTTGTCTATTAATAACCAAAAAAGCAAACAAGCTGTAAACTACAAATATAAATAAGCATGAATAAGAGGGCTTTCCAAAAGACACAGCATAATAAAATACCTGCTTATCACTGACAACTGCTAGGCAAAAAAATGCTATTCATCTTCCATTCTCAAAAAGAAAGATATTGCAAATTCAATGCTATTGTCAAAAAGAATGCCGTCTATGTGTGTCAATTACTGAGGAAGTGAAATCTATTTACCAAGAAAAGTGTAAGAAGGATACATGGGGTGCACTGCAAGTGTTTCATTTTACACAAGTAGATATCAATGTTTTGTTTCATTATTCTGCTCCTTCAGAAACAGTAAACTCACAGATTTTAGGTGGATTCAACATGCACTGTATTTCTTATTTTATTTTTTATATAATAAATGAAAAAGTGTTCACTGTTCACTTTTTTTGCAGCAGTGATAACAACAATGAGAATCGTTGCATTGTATAACGAGCTTCAGACAGCATAATTGCCAATACCGCTTGCAAGTTCATGTCCCGTTCAACTGGCTAGTCCGTAACTCAGGTTTGTATATATGAGGTATGTTGTATTAAACTCATTTTATTTGACATCGCTCTCTGAACAAAACAGCTGTCACAAAATACCTCGCAGAGAGAAAGCTACTTTACAGGCCACAGAAAATTGAAAGTAAGAGGGATTCAGTCGTCAGACTATTCCCTGCCACGTGATTATCCGATCTCCCGGAGCATGAGGTCTACTCCAATGAAGTTCAACTCCGCTGATTTACTGCGGTGTGAAAAGAAGTGGCTGCTGGCAGAGGCTCAGAGGAATTAGGTCCAATTAGGTTTCCCTGAGAGGGAGTGTTGCCTGAGAAACAAATTCAGAATAACAAGGCGCACTAAAATAACCATGCACTGGGGACCCCCCCTCTAGGAATATAACAGTCCAGGGGCAAATTAGGAGCTAAAGTTTGTTTGTGTACTTATTTTAATGTGAAAAATGAATTTTAGAACAAATAGACAACATTGCCTGTCGCAGGGGCTTAGTTGTACCTAATTGATCCGATTCTGAGCGCATTTGTCTCAGAGAACAGCCTAGTCTCTGATCTCTTAAACTGACTGAGACAGCTGAAGCGATGGGACTGGCCGACAAATATAATTGGGCGCCCCAAATTTGGAAATATGTAAACAAGGGGGATAAAGATTTGTGGAAATTGGGGGGAAACAAAAGAAATGCAAAAGTGCGAATACATTGGAGATGAGTGACAAATAAATAAATATGTGCAAATGTATTCCTTGTGCGGAAAGCTAACTCTACTCTCAAATAAAGGAAGATATAATATTTGCATATTCTCTTGATAGAACAAAAACCAAACTAGCAATAGCAAAAAAATGCCTATAAGAATAAATTCATATGTGAGCTAATTATGCAGGGGGAGAGGGGATGACAAATTTCCCCTTGGTCCTCTAATTGTAATCAAATATAAGTTTTAAATGAGAAGTTTGAGTTAGAGTGGGTTGGGTGTTATTTTTTTCTAAATCAGAAGGTATAATTATAGATGAACAGCCTCTCTGTATGACAGGACAGAACGAGTATAGACCTTTCTCACCGCATCACTTCCCTAACTCCAATTACCACAGACCACCGTGTCTCCCCAAAACGGCAAGTGATGCCGACGTGATAATTTCACACAGGCGTTAACGCGGTGCGAACCGCCAGCGTACGCGCTGATTCTGCCTCGGACAGACGCGTGTGCGCGTCGATTGAATCCCTTTCAGCTCGCTCATTTGTTAAATCGTTCCGTCAAACCTCCGTCAGATCTCATCAGTCAGCGGGAGCGCGGGCTTGACTTCATCAGAGAAAATCATCCGTGCCCCGCTTCTGCGGAGAGCGCCGCTGTCGTGGATGTGGATTTGAAGTGAACACATTCACCCCGCGCGAGAGCAGCCTCCTCGTTTTCAGTATAAAACACGTGAAAACTAATCTGTTACCTCTTCAACCCTCCGCCCCAGGCGCCGAATTGCGCACATCCTGAAAAGTATTCCACGAGGGATAGTGTTCCAACATTATTCCAGTGTTATTGCGGTGAAATCATTTCAGTGAAATGCCTCCCTTTCATGAAATGAAAGCATCATTAGCAGTCTATTGGGTGATGAGTGACTGAGCATATTCAGGATTTTAAAATAATGTGCACGTGTTTGCCTGTGTAGGTCTGCGTGTGTGCATTTGCACAACTGTGTGTATGTGTGTGCATTATTTGAGTGTGTCTATGCTTGAGAGTGTATGTGTGGTAGCATATATTGTGTGTATATATGTGTGAGTGTGTGCATTTGTGAGAGTTCTTCAAAACAAGGAAAAATAATAGTCAGCCTTTCCTATTCTATAACTGCAAATGGTTTCTGTGATAAATCTGGTATATCTTTATCAGACAACAGTAGATGCTGATATACTACCATGCATCAAACGCAAGAAGATCTCTCCACAGAGACAACTGAAGAAACAATCCCACTGACATGTCACTGGTAATGCTCTCGCGCTGTGATACAATGAAACTTGCTTTAATGACTCAAAAGCAGATTGTAAACCTGTCTGGCTGTACAGGAGAAAAAGCGCAGCAAAAAACCCCTCGGCTGCCTCAGCAAGTTCACCTGCATGCGGCGAGCATCTCTCTCCCCAAACATCACTTCACGCTGCGAACGCAGAAGCCTTGCATGTCCGCCGTGAAAGAGAATCGCTTAATGAATGACACGTACAGGTCTCCAGCAGAGACAGAAAGAGAGAGAGGGGGAGAGATAGAGGAGGGAGATATAAAGACAGAGAGGAAGAGAGATGGGGACAGCACAAGAGGGAAAGAGGGATAGAGTGAGAGGAACAGAAAGAGCGGGTTAAAGGGAGAGAGAAAGAGGGATAGAAGGAGAGGGGTACAGAGTGAAAGAGGGATAGAGGGAGAGGAACAGAGAGAGAAAGGGGAAAAAGAGGGATAGAAGGAGAGGGGGTCAGAGAGAAGGAGAGACAGGGCAAGAGAGAGACAGAGAGAGAGGAAAGATAAAGAGGGACACTGAGAGAAGAAGAGGAGGGAAAAAGCAGCTACTTGCCCAGGTCGGCACGAGGAGGCTGGCAGGTCTGTGGATCAGGTCGGGGGCGCGATTCCCGGCCTCGTTCATCTCCCATGAAGCGGCAGGCTGGCGGCACAGAGCTCGCGCGGCGCTGCATCCGGCATCTACCCGGCGGCTCGGCGGCTCGGCGACGTCCCCCCGCACCGTGCAGCGAGAGGCAGAGAGAGACACCGCTGCTCTGTCTCAGACTGAGAGGAATCTAATCAGACTGGCCCACGTGCCGGCAGGCCCGCCTCAACCAGCTTAGCTCAGCGTGGCAGGCCAGGAGGAGGGGCCGGTGATGGGGGGGCGGGGGGCGGGGGGCGGGGGCTGGGGGGGGGAGTCAATGGGGGACTGAGGGGGCTGGCGAGGGGCGGGGCGGTAGGGGGGGTTTGGGGCAATTTAAAAAGAGCAGGGCACTCCTCAGCTCAGAGCTCTGCTCTCTATCCGATAACAAGCTGTAATTGCGCAGACACGCAGTCACAAATCTGTTTAAACTGCGCAGACACGCAGTCACAAATCTGTTTAAACTGCGCAGACACGCAGTCACAAATCTGTTTAAACTGCGCAGGCACACAGTCACAAATCTGTTTAAACTGAGCAGACACGCAGTCACAAATCTCTTTAAACTGAGCAGACAAGCAGTTACAAATCTGTTTAAATTGCACAGACCTACCAGTCACAAATCTGTTTAAACTGCACAGACACATCTGTCACAAATCTGTTTCAACTGCACAAACACACAACACAGATCTGTTTAAACTGTGCAGACATGCAGTCAGAAATCTGTTTAAACTGTGCGGACACACAGTCAGTAACCGGCTTTAAGTATGCAGAGACACGAAACCCGGTACAATCCTGCAAAGCCATGGAGTCAGCATCCAGCCGTAACTACGCAGAGACACAGTCAGGAAACTGCTGTAATTCTGCGCAGACATGTAATCAGGAATCAGCTGTAATTTGTTCAGACAGGAAGTCAGAAATCTGGCTGCAATACCAAGCAGGGATAAAAAAAGAGCAGAAGGACACAGACGCTGCCTGTATCGGCAGAAGTATGAACTGCTGTGGAGACACATGAGATGCTGCCTCATCCACCTGCTGGCACTCGCGGTTTCTCTGTTCATCGTGAATTTTAAACATGATATGTGCTGTTGCGGCACGCACTGAGTCGAGGTATCGCCCCCTGCAGGACCAAAATTTTTATTTCAGCTACGGTTTGCTAATGTTGTCATTGGGCAACAAAGTCAAGTTTTTTTTTTCAGTCTTGCCAGTATGCAGCAGTGGCAGTGAAACAGATGTCTTCTTCCAATGTTTTTATTTTTCAACTGGTGAAGATGTCGATGAGGAGTGCCTTGATATTACAGTGTTGATAATGTTGCTTGCATGGATTGCCCTGCTATTGCAGTATTGGCAATTACAGACTGGCGCATAGCCACTGTTTCAGGCAACAGGCCATGCTACAGAAAGGTTGCTGTGTATCCCCCCCATCCCACCATAACTGCCCCGCAGGTTCCAGTTTGTATCTGACAAACAGAGGTGACCAACAGAAAGAGACCCAGGAACAGCGCCAGAGGCACAGCTGGCAGCCAGCGCAGCCATGGCCTCCATCGCCGCCACTGTTCCAAAGCTTGGTAACCGACCAATTGTCCCATCATCCGTTAACCCCCCAGCTACTGTGACCACGGGTGTGTGTGGCGGAGTGGACGGGGGGGGATGAGGGCCCTGGCACGCGCCATGGAAACAGCATGACAGAAGCGGTGCTGGAAACACCTGGAGCCGCTGTCGCCTCTCATCTTGTGACCATTCCAGACACGGCGACCGCATCCCATTGGTCGCCCCGCGGGGAACGTATTTCACACTTCCAGGGAAGCTGCATCTACTGTTTAGCATCAATACACAATTTAGGTCACCACTCTCGTCCTATGCAAGTCACTCCCAGAAAATAAAATAAAACATTATAGGGTGTCATCAAAGTGTAATATAAAAAAGATTCCACTCGCGGTGGGAGAAAAAAGCGAAAGTTTCATTGTTCGCGAGGCAGGAGACCGCAAGCTTCGTGTTATGTAACGGGGCAATTGTTTTACCTTGATAGCTGCATAAAATCACTCCTTCAGGCTATGCTCTGTTTTTCAGAGCTACGAAAATTCAAGCTAAGCATATTTTGTATTTTCAGCCTCCATCACACATTAGGATTCTGTGAGTTATGCAGATCACAGGCCCATAGGACAGACTCGCCCTTTTGCACTGTCAGCAGGCCACTACTATCGTTAATGATTAAACTGGAGCTTTACTTATATGGTTGCAGTTTGGTGGTAAATTGCAGGCAACATAAATAACAAACAATAAACGATTGCATTACCTGTCCCGATAACCTTTTTTTTTACATTAAAAACCGATACAAAAAGCCATTTAGAGAAAGAGTTGGCTATCAAACAAATTAACAAACTTAAAAAAGGTTGCAGTCTCATAAGATTAACAGGACGACTTGGAAGAGAGCAGTTTCCTTGTCAAAGCTGAAGTTTCTTTAAGTTTAAGTGCTTTGTGCAGCTCTCCATCCTCACCAACCTTGTAACCTTATCTTCAGCGAGACAGCTTCTGCTTACTGTTTTGATCCAAATCTGATGCGTGCGCTAGTATTATCTTATTTGGAGTGTCCTTCAGGAATTCTGCCAGTTTCCCCCTCTACGCCTGCACCTTTGATTGATTTGTTGGATTGCAGACAAGTTTCTGAGGGAAAATAAAAATTATGAAGGAGAAGCAATAATTATTTTTTTTAGAAAATGTGCTCAGATTTTAATTTGTGAAGCTGGATATGAGTACTTATTACATTGACAAGAGGATGGCCCAACAGAGCCCTCCTCTTCTGTCCCTTGAGGCTGAAATTGGACCTTTTAAAATTGGAACTCTGACCATCTGTGCCCACTTTTCTCATATTCCTACAGATTCTGTCCCAAACTGAGCAACTGTCAGAGACCACATCCAATGGACATATTTTATATGCCCTTTTAAAACCTGCATGCCCTTTTTAAGACCTGCTGAAATCTCACCGGGTCTATAACACATGGACCAGGCTTGTTGTGACCTTAGGTCAGTGCATTGGAGCATATTAAGTGCAATATCACTAAGCATGTCTTAAAACCCTACCTATTTTTATCTTCAGACTCCTGAGAGCTTGGCCGTAGCTGATCCCAGATCAGTAGACATATTCCTGTTAGGCTGACTTTCACATCAAGGCGGAACAATCTGGAAATGTGTGGGCTGGATGGTGTGCCCTTGCCTGACTCATGGTGTCAGCTCGACCACCAGCACACAGTGAGAATTAGTCATGTACTGCTTTTAATAGCCAGACTGGCGCGATGAATTAGCTTCTGAGATGGGTTCGGTGACCGACGACCAACCTGATGGCAACTACTGTCACATAGCCGCCACATCAAGCTGTGTCATTAACTAAAGTATATAGTACGGCATCAGGGAAAAGATGCTAAAGCTTCAACCTATGTTCCTGAATGCGCTGCGGTACTAATTAAAATGATAACGACCCCCAAATAAATATTAATATTTTTCTGATGTTTGCATCATCACAGACCCTAAGTACTAGAATTCTCCAGAACAGGATAACGTGGCACTATGAGAGCACGTGGTTATTATTAGGCTGAATGCAGTCTCCTCTGCACGGATAAATAAGACATCAAAGCCGTTTCGTAACTGTCACGTGCACCAAGGGTGCACTTGCCACCGCGCACAGTTCTGTTGAGACCTCGCTGTTCCCGTTCGTGAGGTGATTACAATGTGATCTGGCGAACAGTTCTGTAGGCAAAGAAATAAACTGGAGAGCCAAGCCGCTTATTAGCCACATTGCAGCAAACGGTTCATTTTGAGCTCATTTCATTCCCATAAGGGGTTTTTAGGTTGACAAGGTGTGAAAGTGAAGGGATTCAGTGGCTATGGAAATATCCTGATATTTCGTTATATAATCGTACCTGTGACCATTTAAGAACATGTTAACCAGTTCTGTTCGAGTTAGATGTGATATCCAAAAATCATCCAGCCATATAAGGGCCAGTTTATGCACACATAACATCTTGGATCTCCCGATTTTTCAGAGGTGTTCAAGGGGTTTCTCAACATTTTCATCTCATGGCCTTTTGAGACTTTTATCAAAATCACACTATAGGCTGCAATGCAGTAGCTATTTGTGCATTGGATCTGTGTCTGACTCCTGGGTACATGTAGCTATTTACAGCAATATAAATATATTAATAAATACAATGATCTGTACATTAGACATGGTTAAATGCATCTGGATAAACATTTATCTATTTATTTAAAAAAAATATGTATCAACATATTCCCTTTTTCCCCAGGATCTCCTTCACAGACAGTTGGGGGACCCTGAAACCAAGCTTGGGAACACATATACTAGAGAATATGACACTTATCATGTTTTAATTTACTAATAATCTGATGTGAAGAAATGCATTTTGCATATTCAATGCACTGTATTATTTTGTAAATGAAAATGGCTTCATCTGAGTAGCACTTTAGATCAGTCTCATTTAAGGGCCAATAACACACACGCCAATTTATCAATTATGCAAAAAACTCACCATCTTAATTATAAAAAAACCAAGTGTTTTACAGCTCCTAATGGACAGAGATTTAAATAAAATCTGACCCTCAGAATAAAAGCAGACATTATCAAAAAGCAGTTAAACATTCCACTTAATCAATACCCAATTCAGCTTTGAGAATCATTTAAGCTTGACTTTGGGCCCTGAGATGAATGTCAGTAAATTACCACAGTGAGAAACAAATTAAAAGATAATACATTTTTTAAATTGCTATAGTTAAATCCTCCAAAAGTTATTATGAAGTCATCATATATGTTCCAATACAGAAATGTGGCCACAGCATTACGTAGATGTAACTGAGGGTGTGGCCTGGGTGTGACTAAAGTCAGGGTGTGGCCTGGATGTGACTAAAGTCAGGACTTGTCCTGGATGTGACTAAAGACAGGACGTGTCCTGGATGTGACTAAAGACAAGGCGTAACCCGGATGTGACTACAGGATGTGGCCTGGATGTGACTAAAAACAGGACGTGGCCTAGATATGACTAAAGACAGGATGTGTCCTGGATGTAACTAAAGACAAGGCATGGCCTGGATGTGACTAAAGACAGGGTGAGGCGTGGATGTGACTAAATAAAGGAGGTGGCTTGGATGTGACTAAAGACAGGACATGGCCTGGATGTGACTAAAGACAGAGTGTGTCCTGGATGTGACTAAAGACAAGGCGTGGCCTGGATGTGACTACAGGATGTGGACTGGATGTGACTTAAAACAGGATGTGGCCTGGATGTGACTAAAGACAGGACGTGTCCTGGATGTAACTAAAGACAAGGCATGGCCTGGATGTGACTAAAGACAGGGTGAGGCGTGGATGTGACAAAAGACAGGAAATGGTCTGGATGTGACTAAATAAAGGACGTGGCTTGGATGTGACTAAAGACAGGACATGGCCTGGATGTGACTAAAGACAGGGTGTGGCCTGGATGTGACTAAACACAGGAAATGGCCTGGGTGTGACTAAACACAGGAGGTGGCTTGGATGTGCCTAAAGACAGGACATGGCCTGGATGTGACTAAAGACAGGACGTGGCCTGGATGTGACTACAGACAGGATGTGGCCTGGATTTGACTAATAACAGGACGTGGCCTGGATGCGATAAAGACACAGCGTGACCTGGAACAGCAAGGACAGCTCTGCAAAAAAAGGACAGGACAAATATAAAAAAATATCAGAAAAACAAAAACATCATTACAGCTAAGGCTGTCTGAACCCAGACTATCTGAAGGACAGTGATGCCATGAATTAGTTTACTTTCACAGTCATCTCTGGAGTGCCCATCAATCACTATATCAGACCTCTCAGCGCATTCTGCCTCACTGAAAATAGTCTGATAATTTCCTCAAGATATGACCATCCTGAGCAACATCAGCAAATCTGTCAATGGCAGCAAATGACACTGACTGAGATGAACTCAGATTTATCAAACTATGATGTATTTGAAAATGCAGTTGGGCTATTTGTCTGACAAACTGATCAATTCTTCAATGGATCTATGAAGTACAATTTAAGCACCTGATTTTCCCAACAGCCTCAGTAAGAGCATATTACTCTTATATGTTAATGACTCATTTGGGAGCCTTCTTCAGTTTATCAGTGCTTAACTGCCCAAAAGTAATTAATAAATGATTAAAGTCTATCAGTTTCATTTGCAGTCATTCTGCATACATACAAGGAATCAGCGATAATTAGCATATTTTTCACGAACTGATTAAGGCAGACTTAATAATGAGTGGATTTAACAACCCGGAGCACCAAGAGTGTCAATGTAAACAAGCACCACACACGATTACAAAGCCGCCAAAACTCTTCCCTGCTGAAACCAAGCCCCCAATCCGGTAGGCTTCTTCATGTGCGCACAACATGATCACCTGTCAGTTTGTCGAGAATCTGGTGAAGGATGATTCTTCTGACCATATCACAGCTGTTCACAGCTCAGTATAGTCCATTGCCTGTGCTCTTTATACCATATATACCACTGCACTAACAACCATTCATCATCGGGTGTAATTACTGATTTGTGTACTACAACCCAACCACAATACAGTTGTCTGTAGATTTTTTTTTTTTAACAAACCACTCTCAATGACTCTGCTACTAGATTGAAATTTGTGGTAAAAACATTCAGGCACTCTTGTTTAGCCTTGCACCTGAAGGTAATGCATGGACGGCACAATATAGGATGTCTTTCTGTGTCGAGTTCTATCAGTATAAAGATACTGTTACTGTTCTATGTGAAAGATCAGAAAGCTGTCTTCACCACTGAGACTCCTGCAAACATGTCCCAAAGTTCAATTCTCAGTCAAAGTCTTGTTTTCTAGTCATGATAGTCATCATTATATTCTAACAACACTTACGTTTCACCAAAATTTGCCATTAAAATCAGATTTTTAAAAATGTTACCTGCATCTTGCCTTTCTGTGCAGTAACTGCTCGGTATACCTTTGCTATACCTGAGGACGACCATTGTGGGTCCAAAGAGTTATTGGCCCCATTAGGTTTGTTCTCAGAGTATATAGTACAGGGTGCAGGTGTTCCTTTTTCTCCTCGTAAATCCTACTTCATGCCCCTGGCACCTGTGAATTTGGATGGATGTGTGAACGCTACCAGTCTATTTTACAGTCATGTGTATGGTGCATGGTGGCACGGTTAATGATGTGTGGTTGTCACCATCTAGTGGAAGTTCAGGTTGAAGTATCATACCAGGGGAAAAAATACGAAGTGAAACCAGGGATTGATCAGAAAAGACAGGCCAGAAAAAAATGTACCATAGACCTACCGATTACATTGAATTTTTTTCATCGGGCAAAAGCAAGTTCCCATGAAGTCAGTTAACCAACAATTCTTGGAGCACAGGAGCAGTAACTTTGAACTGTAAGAAAATACCACACGTAAGAGACTAAAGAACAAGCAGCACTTTACATCTCACATGACGGTTTACATTAACCTCCATTTTCTGAATGGGCAGCGTGTGCATCCACCTTACCTATATACCAGTTCTGTCTATCAGACTTTTCTTTGAGAGAATAAGGAATTACATTACAGAGTTTCTGACATCAAACATCTTGTAAAAAAATTCTAAGGTGTCTAAGGTAATCTCCAAAACTTGCAGCATTCTGATATATGTGACTAATGAACAATGTCTCTTGAATCAAAATGAGAGCACGATCAATGTCAGTATAATAGATGCCCCTCTGTTCTCTGTCTTTACCTTTTTGAAAGGTAAAGACAGAGAACAGACACATTCAGACATGTTCTCCCTCACTTACAATAGGACAGCCAAGTGGAGGGGCCAGCGGCACAAGTGAAACTTTATCTTTGGCTCCAGGTTAAACATTTTAAAAGCAACATTCCATAAAAATGAGAGCATATTTGTTGAACACATTTGTATACTTTCCTTCATCTTAAGTGTAAATATAGCTGCAAGCGCTGATTAATAGGGCCAAGAGAAGGTTCCAATGAGAAAAGAATATGTTTCAAGAAGAACAGTGTGGATGTGTTTCTGTTAGTACTTGCAAAAATTAATGAATTCATGCCATGCTTGAAAAAGCGTGTAACAGCCGGATTCAGACCTTTTGATCAAAAGGATAGCATCGTCCGTTTCTTAGCCACAGGGCAAATCATTTCTAGATGTTTGTCAGCTTTCAAGCTTATCTGCAGCCAATGCTGTGACGTATTCAGCAGGAATGGATTTTGCTGCATAATAGATCACCATCACTGCGGTGATGGTCCTAAGATACTATCTTTCCGATAGCCAGGTCTTGCAGAAACGCATTCACTACAAACCTGGGTCATATAATTATGTCAGACGAGTAATCTAGCTGTATATTATTGCCAATTGAATAAAATATATTTTCACCAATATTATTGAATGTGAATGATTTTTTTTTTTAAATCAGAAATGTGCTCAGGGATATGCAGGAGGGATTTCATATCCTAACAGCAACAAAAGCAGTGTATGGACATGGTGGGTGATACTTGTTTCCAGGTGTGATGCTAATTGTTCAATTTGCCCAATCCAAAGTTCTTCCATTTGGTATTTTAGCTACATCCATAAATTTAGCTATATTTACGGATAAGCCTACGAATTACAGCTGAATGTCCCGGCATGAATCGTGCTACCGTCTAATCATGAAAACTGGTGTTGGTGAACACAGCTAATTGGCTAATTGAGTCAGGGTAATTAGTGGAAAGGAAAACCTACATGCACATCAGCTTTCAGAAACAGAGTTGCCAAACTCTGATCTAAAGATTTAAAGTAAACTATTTTTAAAAATGTATTTGACCCAAGTCAAAATGGTCACCTTTTTTCAAATGTTCAGTTTGATGAGACTTTAGCTTGTGATTACTCCCCTTGCATCACCCATTGCTGCTTGCAAAGAAAACGGCTCATTGTCTTCTTAATGAGTTTCCATTTCGGAGTACATTTTCCTCCAAGAGAAGGGTGAGAACAGCAAACGTATTACATATAGTTTCACTATATTGTACGAAAAACTGTGAGCTGCACTCCTTCTGTGAAAACAATTTATTAAGTTAAGAACTTATGAAACTTAAGTGAAAAAGTAAATCAGTGTACTTAAGAAATATAAAAAATTAACACAGCATTTGAACTTAATCTAAATTCATTTTGCAGTAATGTGATGCAATATTTCTAAAATATTTCCTTGGTTTCAATTTAATCCGATAAAGTAAGAGGTGTTTCATTAAGTAACTGCATTTATATTTCCACAGTCCATTTTATTGTCTTTTCCCCATTGTTGAAATCAGAATTTCCATGGCTAAAAATCACTAGACAAAACATATTATGACATGGCAATATGCAGGTATATGCAGATTGCTATACAACACAACTGTTATGTTTTTTTGGGGTTTTTTTTTATCAAAACAAGCAATGCTCTTCCAAAGTTCTTCCATGTCTTGACTTTGGAACACTTTTATAACATCTGTGTGTTCTCGTATAAGGTACATGTGCTCCTGTTAGAAGACCCTTAAAAACTCTGACTACATTTCCTATTACATGACACAGTCAGTTGTTTGTCCCACACATACACAACAAAAGACAACTTCAATTAAAGTGAAACCCAGTGCTCATATTTTAAATGGAAGAGCATTATGTTTCTGTAAAAAAAAAAAAAAAAGCTGAAAGGTCAAAGAGATGTGAGAATGGTCGGTGTAAACAGAATGACTTTGGCACGGTCCGGGAGGAGAAAGCGCCTTATGTGAACTTCTCTTTGGCTTTTCCTATGATCTCATAGAATTAAATACCGGGGGAAATTGTGCATTTTTAGCTCCATCTCACACACAAATAAATGTGAATTAAAAACAAATAAAATGAACCAGCTCTGTCCTGGATTAAGGGCTTGAGAGCACAGAACAACATACTTGGGTGACCAGACCAAGAGCACAGCTTACGGCGAATGAAATAATCACACGCAAATGCAATTTAACTTGCAAATTAATTACTTCACATTTTTGTTTGCTGTGGGTGTACGCAGCAATAAAGGAATTAATTATAAACCGTGATGGCCTACTTCATTTAACAACAGATTCTTTTTGGTTCATTTTGTGAATCCCAACAGTGTTTTATACCAGCACCAAGGTATCATTCAACTGTCTTACTACTTACTATGCAGACTGGAACTTTGTAAGTCAAACTATAACGCAAGCATTCACACCATCTCATACAGTATAGCCCCAGTCTAATAAGTCCTCTTTTTAATTATACATTTATCCATTTGCAATGGCTTAAAAAAAAAAAAAAACACCCGCACCTTATTTAGTATGAGGACTACTGTCCGTTAAATAGAGACGCTCATATGCACTATTAAAGCAAAAGTACAAAAATGTATGAAGCATGATTTTAAATAACCAGTCAGTCTTGGGTCTTTTAAGCACTGCCTGACCCAATTTAGCCAGCTAATCTGTACATGACTTGGCAGAGGTCCTTCTGCAACAGTCATGCCAAAAACATGTTTCACGCAAAAGGCGAGCAAGTCTGGGAACCCATAAAGATGTGGTCATCAGTCTGGGTCACGGAAAGCCACAGGTTGTGCTGGTTTTTCACTGGTTCATGCATGCAACTGATCAGGTATGCAGTTGATTACAGGCTTAACACATCTGGATTCTTGAGTTAGAACTGGTTGTGAAATTTAAGAAGAAAGAATCAGCAGACCCCAATTATCTCCAGGACCAGAACTGAGGTTGATTGTCATAAAGCAACTCTACAGTTTCAGTTCAACTTGAACAGGAATGCATTAACTCAACAGGTCTGGTCAGAATGTGGATTTTTTTTAAACCATTACGATCTGGTTGTTCATTTAATGACATCAGTACCTTTGACATGTTTTCATATGCCAAAGTCTTAAAATTCAGACCACCCCACAGGCTCAGCAGCAACTAAAATCAGATTTACAATCAGAAGCATTACTGCCTAATTCACAGACACACATAATGCATATAAAACTTGTGCAAAGTTGAGAATCGAAGAAATAGCAAGCCAAGACATTTCTTTGGTGATCAATAGCATGAGTGTGCTACAAGAAAGTATTTTAAAGCTAGAAAAGGTCTGTATTAAATGTGCCACAATTGCAGGCCCTTCATATTACATGTTGGAAGTCCCATGGTCGAACCTGTAAACAATAACCAGTCCACGTCTTATTCTGTTTCATTTAAAAAGTGATGACAGATCAAACATCACTGCAGTATGAAGAACTGTGAGAGACCAGTTTTATTAATCGAGGTAATCCAGTTACCTGGTAAGGTGTTCTAGTCAATTCCGGAATGTCAGAACCCTTTGGCAGCTAACCAGATGCCAGGATCAAGATCTCAGAAAACCCTGATATAGAAAACAATACGTGTCCTCCGAAGACAGGAGATTCACAGGACTTTGCCGTAGTTTTTGCAAAGTGTATGGTCACGGGTGTCCCCCCAGCCGCCATTTTTAACATGCGCCTTGTGCTCCGCCGCTTCCTGGCGGCTCAGAACCAGCCGCTGGGGGAAGAGGGAAGGTTTCGCCGCCCGCAGCATCTCCTCCACGTGCTGCATCGCCGTTTCAGGCCGGCAGGCGCCATTCTGGTGCAGTCCGCAATTCCCGGTGTGCAGCACTCGAGATGCGCGCGACGCCAGGACCTTCAGCGGCGTGGAGATGCACGTACCGGACAGGTGCTGGAGGGTCCAGTCCCAGTTATAGTCGTCGTAAGAGCAGAACTCGCTACTGCACCCCATGAGCTTGTAGTAGACCTCCTTGGTGAAGCTCATTCCAATGTTGTGCTTTGTGGACAGCCACCCAGTCGTTTCCATCTTATTGCCGAGCTCCTCAAAGCGCACCGATGTATCGTGGTTACCCAGGACTAGGATGTCACAGTCAGGACACTCGCGCTTTTTCAGCTCAGCCATTTCTCTCAGACAGTGGTAGAAATCTGGTAGAATGTAGTTGTCCTCCTCCATGAAAACAACATAGCTGCTGTATCCCTCCAGAATTCGAACTCGCTCCCAAACAAAGTGTAGCTTCCACCACCAGTGGTGCTTAGTCTGCGTGAAGGATGCCTCTCTGTAATGGCCATATGAATCAGGGCACTCGGCGTTCAGGCACCCCTTTTTTATGGCCTCTTCCTTGGAAATGTCTCTAGGGCAGTCCCGCGGGTCCTGCCCGGGAAACTCGTTAGGATACAGCTGTGTGCTGTAGGGGAAGTAAATTTGCAACACCCTGCAGAACCGTATCCCTTGTATCATACTATCAATTTCCTCCGAAAAATAATCGTGGCTAAAAATCAAAAGGAATTCGTGGACGTCCGGTGCCTTGGACAGAGAATCCAGTAGCAATTTCAGGTAGGCGGGTCTGTTGTGGACCTGTACCACTAAAACCAATTGAAAGTCCGCTGTGAACTGGTCTGCGTTCTGAATGAACTGTCGGTAGTTGCCATCGTACACCGACCTCTTCATGTTAAACACGGTGTCGTACTGAAACTTACTTTTGGTCGCGATCTGCGTACTTGCATGTGGTAAAGCCACACCGTCTTTATTCACGATGACTTTATCTAAATTGGAATTGTTCTTGCGTATTAAGTATACTAATGTGAGTGCGAGGAATGCGATAAGCGAAACGCCAAGCGCATTCCTCTTGTGTATTTTAAATCGCATTTTCCCCAAAAGGACTTTACCCTTGCTACCTAATCAGCAAATCGATTCATCAAGATTAGCCTACAAACCAACCATTTTAGTTGCGTTCAAATTAACTATCTAATATGTGCGTAGATGTAAAAATAATAACAATAGTAAATTATCTTTGCGAGTAATCCAAATAAAAGCGTTCCAGTTAAGGAGGTTTCCGTGATTTTCTAAAGTTACTCAATCATTAATAATCGCATTTCATTTTCCTACACCAGGACGTCCAAACTCAGGAAGTAGCTGTTAGGTTGTTGCAGCGAGAGTTCAACTCCATAAATACCCATCGGAAAGCCACCTGTAAAATAAGTATCCAAAAATAAAGGTAACGTTAGTAGGTTTAAACTTCTGTAGCGATTTATCTTTCTAATTAATTGCCAGAAACGACGTGAACTGTCTTACCTGACAAAGTGTCGTGTGTCACTTAACTTCCTGAAAGTAGGAGGGGTGTATTAAAAGTTATGTTGCTTGTGATGCGAAGGAGGAGGTTAGTTCCTGACTGCTGACGTGGACATTTCAGCCAACTGGAGTTTGCGGAACATAAGAGAACGAATCATTGGCCTACCTCGATGATTGTAATGTGATACGAGCATGAGCATGGGTGCCAGAGTGGTAGTGAAAACATATTTGTAACTTCAAAATTCTGCACGGGGGTTAGAGGGGATCGAGCGAAGGTATCTGGCAACGTTGGAAGCGAGAGGAGGGCGGAACATCCATACAAGCAACTGAAGTAAACTAGTACTGTTACTAAGACTGCACTACAACAATGTGTCAATTACAGACTTCTGGTTGAACAATACCGGATGCCCGCAGCTCTTCATGCTCAACACAGACTTTTTTTTCACCAAGGTTTCTCATACCGTTTTAAATCGGGTCCCTGTATTTTCGGAATTTTGTCATTGCGCCCTGTAGCCTGTGCACATATCTTGACTATTCATATTTACAGATCGTATCTGTCAATGTTGGCTTAGGCCTACCGTATGTTTACAGAGCGTTTCTGACCCGCCCAAAATAATATTTTATTCAAATATAGGCTATCAGTTAAATAATATGCAACATTTAAAGTTAAATTATAATTAGACATAGGCAGATTCGTATGTGGCAGAGGGAAAATGGTCCAAATCCTAACCGTCTGCTTCTGGCACAGGGTGATGAAGACATACAGGGATGTGCAGTGGTGCAGTGGTGTAAGGGAACTGGGATGCTGGGTGATACAGCATTGCACACTGTAAAACATAGCTATGATACAAAACACAGGAAACAGACTAGTTCTACATTTTAATGATTTAACCCCAATAACCAATATAAAGGGAAAATAATCCAGAATATAAAATGGTTACAAAACTTTGGACTTACAGAGAATTACAGAGGCACTGTCATAGTGACTGGTGTCATTTGCACAACTGCTGTGTGAATGAAACATTGCCTCATTCGAACTGTAACTCACTGAAGATTCGGGCTCCCTTTCACCAACAATCCTTTATTGCAGACCACACAATTTCTTCATGCCGTCAGCTCATCCTTAAACCTCAAAACCCACTTCTCAAAAAAAAAAAAAAAAAACATCATCCATGTCAGCCCTCTATTCTCATTGGCATTTACAATGGCAATCCTGGTTCAACAGAAAAAAACTGTTTTACTGTGGTAGGTCCAATGTAGGCTATTGCTTTTTTGGCAGTGATGTAAACTGCTTAAAGAACACACAATGCCCCTCATTGTAAGAGTGGGTCATGAACACATACAGAAACTTCTGTCTTCTAGTTTCGTGGTTTTATACCAACCAATACCTTTAATCTTTTTCATCTTACCTTTAAGTAACATCAAGTAAAATTCTTAAACTTTTGACTCGCAGGTCTGAATATAAATGAATATGAATATAAAATACAATTTGACTATAAAAAGTTCAATGGATATAAAAAACTGAATAACATGTTTAACCCCATCCACCAAAAACAAGTAGATATGCAAGATATGATCTACCATAAGACAGCCTTTGCTGTCCATGCAACTCCATGAATGCTCCATGATCCCTGTAATGGGTTGTCATCAGACAGGGACCTGTACAAACCGATTAAACTATTTTGTAATTCATAGGATATACACACCATTTGGAAGGAATGTCATTCAATTTTAATATGGTCAATTTTGACTATCATTGGTATCACTGTACCTGCTATCTGTATTAGATTGAGTTTATTAACTTTTGATGATTCCTCTTGGTTTACTTGCATAATGGAAACAAGCTGCATATACATAAAAAAATGAAGTTTGCTGCTTATAAAAAGTTAGACCTCCATATTTGTAGTAACTTATAGTAGTTGAGAGCATTGACAATTTTAAAGAAATTGTGTAAATATTCAGTAAGGCAACTGAATTTAAAAAAAAAAAAAAAAAAAAAAAAAAAACATGACATGACTGAATTACAAAAATAGTGAAGGACCATGCTCTGTAAGCCATTATTATGTGGGAAAAGCTCAAATGAAAAGATACAACTTTAATGGCAAAAAAAAAGAAAAAAAAAGAAAATAAAAACAGGTTGAAAACACATGGAGGCACTTTGAAGTTGGTTTTGTACCCAAATAAAAGTGATAGTTTGTAGCGCTCCAAAATACATTTTCTGCAACCTTCTTACACATTGCTAGCAAGATGTGGTTTGTTAATTGACCTTGTTGGACTCATAGCCATTGTCATGTGATGATTAATACTCTGGTTTGTTCTTAATCTCAGCTGGAATCTGGGACTAGGCTGCAACTCCAGGCTCATGAGTACATGCTGAGGTACATCCACTGAAACAAGAGCAACAGAAATATTACACTGACAGTTAAGAGGGTCCACCCAACTTCTTTCAATGCATACACACACACACACACACACACACACACACACACACAGTTTGTGAATAAAACCAAACGTAGGTTCACTAGGGCCTCTACAAGAGGCGATTGCGTAATGATTAAAGAAAAGTGCTTTTAACCAATCAGCCATCTTGTTTGGAACATCACATATTTATAACACCTTGACCTGATCAGCTGACCTGAGACACCTGACAAACATCGGCACATTCACCAGAAATTTAAATATTTGGCCATTGGACAATCAACAGTGGCAAAACTAATCTATACATGCTGTCAATTTACATCTGTTAAGTCAATACAAAACTGCATATGTGTTGTGTAACATTGTGTGTAACATTTTATGTCAACATGTGACACATAGATTTGTGCTGCTTTAATGTTTGTAATGCTTTAATACCCTCTATATGTGCCTGTTTTGTGTCATATATGCTTGCCTTATGTGTTCTATTTTTTCTTTTCATGTGACTCCTTCTGTGTTGGTTATGCTTGCTTATGTGTTTTTAATATTGTATTATGGCTTCCTGTCTGGTCAGTGTTGTTATGAATGTACTAACATAAGCCTGCCCAGGAACAACAAATAGAAGTGAGCCATTTGGCTAAATCTGTCTCATTTACATCACAGAATAGTGGTGTTGATCAATGTGTATCACCCGTGTCAAATAAATAATAAATAAAATAAAAATAAATATGGACATTAAGCAGGAAAAAGGCATAGGGAGTGGCCAGTCTGCAACAAACTGAATGTCATGTGCAAATCTTGTCACAAGGAAGCAGCAGAGAGTAAATGAAATAACTAACTGAATGAGCTTCCTCATTTTACTGCAGATGCACATAAAACCTAAATCACAGAAAGTGAATGGGAATTACCTCTGACTCCCGAAGATACATTCCCTGGCCATCAGACAACTTCTTGAATATTTCTGCAAATAAAACATGACTTTATTACTGGTTTGGATACAAGCCTTTTCTAAAGTGCAATTTATAAGCGCGGTTGTGCAATAGTAACCAGTTTTACTCGCAACACAAATGTCGATAAAATAAACATCATTATCTTATTTTGAACATTCAATGAATTTTTGAAAAGTATTTTTTAAGACCAACACCACAGTTTCCCCCAATACAATCCCATTGCTAAATAAACATGTTTATTTTCTCCAAATCAAAAATGATATCAGCTTAAAATCAATTTGACAACCATTTGTGTGAGTGGTTCTGTGCTGTTTATTTATGTATTTAATAGTGGGAAAAGGCTGTTTTGGGTTAGGGATTGGGTTGCTCCATGCATGACTGGCTCTCGGTGGGATCACTGTGGGCGTGGCCAGCGTTGCCCACGGCTGAGACTCACTGGCCATGCAATCCAGACGCAGGATGAGGCAGATGAAGTTCTCCAGGGAGAGGTCACCAGAGGATCCGCCATACCGCAGGGCCAGGAGGTTCAGTATGTCATCACTTAGCTTGATACCTGAGGGCAGAAACACAGCCCAAACTTTTATTTTTCAGAACTACAAGTCCCATCAAAACATCGGCGCACACTCATTGTGACCTCACAGACATTGAATACTGCACTCTCGGCTAGATCACTATATGAAACACTGATGCTGGTTTTTTATCACTAATTTACTGTGCTGTGTGTTTGATCACTATTGAAGAACAGCGTGTTCTTGATCACCATGTTTAATGGTGATATTTTCTTGATCACTATATTAAACACTGAGCAGTGAGTATGCTCATTATATTAAACACTGCTGTTTGATCACTATGTTAAACGCTGTGCTGTTAGACTGACCACTACAAGAATCGGTCCTGTTTGGTTGGTCACTATACTAATCACTATTCAGCATGCCTGATCGCTACATTAAACACTGTCATGTTTGATTGATAACTACATTAGACACTGTGCTGTTTGACTGATCACTATATTAATCACTGTGCTGTTTAATAACTACTTTAAACACTGCTGTACTCTTGATCGTTGCACAAAATCAAGGCCTAAAAATTGAAGGGTCCTATCTGCCATTTTTATTTCTTCTGAGATATTGAGAAAGTTCTTGTAAGTTCATTGGTTTTATCAACTGCTGTAGAAATTCCGAAAAACTGGAATTACTCCCAGATTTTAAACTGTTTTCATTTTTAACTCCTCTCACATAAAGGATGATAAATGCGGCGCTTATTTTTATATGACTCTTTTTTTTAATCAAAAATGTCACTTGGAACCCCGCCATTCTCAAATCAGGAAATGTTACCTGTGGCTTCCACCGCATTCCTTAGCTCGAGCAAAGACAGAGTTCCTGTTCTGTCAGTATCTGTCTGGAAGAAAATTTCCTGCAAATATTCCAAAAAAAGTTAATGAGTTGACAAATGTTCTCTAGTTCTAAGGGAAAAAAAGATAAGTTTAACAAATTGTTAATTGCCATACCTTGTAATTAATGACTCGCTTCCACATACGGGTAAATTCTTGGCCATTTAATGTTCCTGTAATTGACAGCTGTTGAAGATTAGGGAAATAAGCTTTTGTATATTTATTTTTTTTCTGCCCAGTCTAAAAATCACAGTTAGAAGTCATTCTCGGTCAATTTTTCTGAAGCCCTCGCTGCCAACCCCAGCTTCTTTTTTATCTGGATTCTACTGGATTCTGAGCAGTGCAGTCATTGCAGGGAGGACTATTTAATTCACACAGCAAACTGCAGGCTTTCAACCAGAGAAGTCACTAAAGTGCAGTGAACATGGATGGACCCATTTCCACCAGCAGGGGCTGCTGCAGCCAGTTAAGCATTGTGCTAAGGACTACGAAACACAGTCACACAGGACGCAGTCCACGACTCTCGGTCAAGTTACTGCATCAAAAACCAGTGCTTTCGTGGAAACTGACTGAGAAAGGATACATCCATCAATGCCACAAGCCCCCTGCAGGCATCCAGGGTAAAGCCCCCAGACACAGAGTTGAGTCCTTGGAACAGTAGTGAATACATAATTAACAACACAGCAGACAGACTTCATGCCACAAATAAATATATTAAAAACATAAAACAGGGACTTCCTGCATCAAATGAGTAAATACAGCTGGATCAAGTGTGCAGAACAATCATGGTTAATTTTAAACATTGGTTAATTTAGAAGGCACTTTCACATCATCACCTCACCATAAACATTGACCTTATATGTTTGTTTAGTACTTTTATAATGCTTGTTGATAGATTTTAAAAGGCCATCCATATTTTGATTTGAATTTAATGATGTGAGAAAAACAAAAGTATTGCAAAAAAATTGCACACACATTCATCCATCATTGCTGTCTTTTTTCATCTTCGATTTCAACAAGCTCTCCCACTTAACAAGAACTTGGGAATAACAAGCATGGATACATTTCACTTCAATGCATACCATTATTTCTGATATACTCAGCTACTCAAGAACCCATCACAATGGGATTTAAAACAAGAATCCATGATTACTGATTAAAATTTCAATTTCGGTATATATATATAGGAGAGAGAGGGAATGAGCGAGAGATTTATGTATCGCGTTTCTGTACTCACACACCCAGATCTTACCATTGACGATGTTGTCATTCAGTAGTTTCTGCAGTTGCTCAGCATTAACCTCCTCATACTGTCCCAGGCAATGACAACAAAGGATTATGATAAATTATCAATCCATTACCACAAAAGAAAACAATCAAAGACAATAGTTAGCAATACATTATCATAATTTTTCGCTGGTAATTATTAAACAATATAATTGAGAATAAGGCAACCATTTTCTTGCAAATAGTCTTGCAAACAGTTAGAGACAAATAAATTCCTACCTGATCGGAGTATTGGCGGAACAATTTATTATCTTTTATCTCACCATTTTCCCTATGGCCAATTGGCTGACAAGACAAGACAAAACACAAGATATTGTTAATAAATACTGAATATTGATTTGATAAAAAATGTAAAAAGGTGTCCACAATAGTATTTATCAGTCATGCTTTAGTTTGTAATGTGTTACTGTGCATTCAAGAGTGCTCTTCCATGCTTTATCTCAAGCAAAGCGCGTAACAATACTTTGGTGATAGACTTTGAGCCAGAACTGCTGAAATGGTGCATGGTGCGTAAGCTGTAGACACTCTAATGTACAAACCTTATGAATCTCAACACCATGATGGGCGGTGTTTTCGCTGAAATGAAATAAAATAAAAAAAATAAATAAAAAAAACTGAATTATTACAACAGGTACAATTACAATGCAGCTGCAGTCACTGATGGACTAAGGTGCAACAATTAGCCTTTTTCCATGAGGGAGTCAGAAATGAACCGTTTACCCTTTTGAGGGAGTTGGAAAGAAAGTCTTACTGAATGTGCGTCTCATTCTTGGAGAGGATGGCTAAGATGAAAGAGGCAGTTTCGTTGGGTCTGAACGTTGATGGGACGATGATGTACTCTCCGGGTCTGAGGCGGAAGAACTCCATCACCTCACGGGCATTCAGGTAATTTTTGGTCTGTGCAACTGGCTTATTGATTTCAAAGAAAGAAGCAGGGAATTTGCCTTTTTGTCCGTGAAACTGAAATAAAGGACCAGAAGCAGCCAATGTCATATGCAGTAACTGTACAAGAGGTTACTGTAAATAACTTGAAATTAATGACTCACAAAAAAAAACAAAAAAAAACAATATTCTATCAGATAAAAAGATTACTTACTTGTGGTGGTACCTGTAAAATGTACAAACAGAAGGAACTTATTACTGCATAGTTAATAAGAACACATCCATACATTATCTAACCCAGGGGGGTGGAGGGGGGCTGGAGCCTATCCCAGAATGCCCTGGGTGAGGGGCAGGAATACACCCTGGACGGATCGCCAGTCCATCACAGGGCACACACCATTCACTCACACAGTCATAGCTGTGTTTAGTTTCAACTCCAGTTAGCCTAACCTGCATGTTTCTGGACTCTGGGGGGAAACCCACACAGACACAGGGAGAACATGCAACTCAAAATAGAAAGAACCTGGCCGGGGTTCAAACCCAGGACTTTCTTGCTGTGAGGTGACAGTGCTACCCACTGCGCCACCAACAAAAAACGCAAGATCAAAAATGGCCCTTCATGGTCTGCGTATCTATATCTGCATATTGGATTTATTAATAAATTGCGTGAGTACTGTGGGCAGTGAAGGACTGCATAGACATGCCTGGGATTTACTAACCAATGGCGAGGGGTGAAATTCACAATTAAGCTCACGAGTGATTATAATCAATCTGGACAAGTATGTCAGGTATGGACAGGTATACACACCAGCTCGACCACTCCACTCTGCAGCAGCAGGGCAACTTGCACTCCCTGCCATTCGGGTGAATGGTTCTCATCCCGACCATGGAGCTTCTTCACCCTTGCTCCCCAGTGATGGAGCAAAACCCCCATTCCTCTACGAACCACTCAGTCATGCCTATTTTCCGCTGTTGGTCTGAAAAGGCATCTCCTCAGACTGTCCCTGGACTAACTATCACTACTCTGCAGGGCACTCCCAATCTAGGATTGCTCTTATCACTTCTATCTTGTTCCTCTAGCATTTCCATGCTACACTTATATCTCCATCCAGCACTTATGCACTTGTATTGTTATCTTGATGTTGTAGCTCATTGTCATGCCTCCTTACCATAATTTTCTGACCTAGCCTGCTTACTGTGTGAACTGGACATAATGTGTTCATTGCTATGGATAATTGTTACGTAATGAGTATTGTACCTTATCGGACCTGTGTTTTGTAGTTGTTCCAATGACCTTCAGTATGCACTTATTGTACAGTATGTCGCTTTGGAAAAAGGCGTATGCCAAATAAACGTAATGTAATGTAACCAAATGTCTACATGTGTGGCATTCAGGATGTTTGAATAAAATGAAATGGTAAAAATGACCCACCTCAAAAATGGAGAAACCGATGTGTAGGCTGGACACCAGGCGACGGTTTCTCTTGTCAGGTTTCTGCATAAGAGACACCAGCACGTTGTTGGGTCCTTGGAGACTTTCACAGTCCTGGTCCAACTGTTTCAGCTTAATCCGATACTGAGGATTGATCCAGAAAGTATCTGTGGAGCATGAGACAACTTCTTCAGCCTTTAGCCCCTCTCTTTCTCACACACACGCACACACACACTCATTTGCACGCTCTCCCCCCTGATCTGCCATCGGTTTGACAGCTCACCACCTCTTTCACGATTAATCTTCTGCCTACCCTAACACATGCACTCACACACACACACACACACACACACACGCACACACACACACAAATACATTTTGAAAATCCACCCAATAATGTCCAAGCAGCAGTTTCATTAGTTTACAAAGCTGCAGAAGATAAACAGCAGTAACTGAGCTGCAGAAAATACACATTAATTTAGCAACAGAATAGTGGCAGTTGCTAGTTGTAGCAACCACTAAGAGACCACTAAATATGGAATTTCTTTATGAGTAGGTCATCAAAACATAATACCAACAGTTCTCTGCTGATATGTTCTTCAGGTTCTATTTGTTACAAACTATAGTACAGAACAACTACAGTAGTGGTCAGACTGATTGGAAATTACAGGTTAAACAAAAGGTGATTTTGGGCACCTTTGTGGTTCATGCAACCGCCTGCAGTGGTCCCTGCTACCCAGCGGCCTTGGTGGAAGGATGACGCCCAGTGGCAGGAATGAGAGTCGTCCAGGAAGTCAGGACACAGGCAGCAGATATCCACACTTACGTAATGCCGGCACCAGTCCTCCATGGTCATCCTCAAACACAAAACAGGGAAAGGGCCATGAATCATGAGTTCTTTACAAGAATGTAAATAACACCAATGCATTGCAATATGTGTGATTCTTTGGTTTACAAGACACATGTTACTTTATTAGCTACACTTATCTAAGAGCAGATAGGACCAATTTTCATCCAGAACAGCCTGAATTATTTATAGCATGGATTAAAGGTGCTGTGAAACAATACTTAGGGATAATGGTCCATGCTGGTCCAATAGCATCATTCAGTTCCCACAGATTTTTTGGCCTCACATGCATTCTGCAAACCTTCTGTTCCACCTCATCCCAAAGGTGCTCTATTGTGTTGAAATCTGAGGACTGTCCAGGCCATTGAATTAAAGTGAAGTTACTGTCATGTTTGTGGAACCAGCTTGAGATGATGCATGATTTGTGATGTGGTGCATTATCCTGCTAAAGGTATGCATTTGAAAAAGGGTAAACAGGTTATTATAGGTTAAAGGGATGCACATGGGCAGCAGCAATGCTTTGGCATGCCGTGACATTCAATTGGTGTTAAGGGGCCTAATATGTGCCAAGAAACATTCCCCACACCAATACACCAGCTCCAGTCTCCACCATTTACACAAGGCAGGATGGATCCATGGATTCATGCAGAAATTGAGATTCATCAGACCAGGCAAAGTTTTCTTCAATCTTCCAGTTTAGGTGATCTCGTGTCCACAGTAGCCTTGTCTTCTTGTTCTTAGCTGACAGGAGTGTAACCCAGTGTGGTCTTCTGTTGTTCTGAGATGCCATTATACACACCGCCACTGTAAATGCTGTTATTTAAGCATTTGTGGCCTTTCTGTCAGGTTGAATGAGTCTGCCCGTTCTCCTCTGACCACTCTCATTAACAAGGTGTTTTTACCCAATGAACTGCCACTCACTGGATGTTTCTTGTTCATCGCACCATTCTCTGTAAACTTTAGAGATTGCAGTGCCTGAAAATCCCAGGAGGGCAGCTGTTTCCTGAGATAATGGATTCACCATGTCTGGCACAAACAATCATACCTTGGTCAAAGTCATTTAGATCTTGCCCATTCTAAAGTTTTGTTCAAAAACTAAACCTCTTTACCATGTCTGCATATTTAAATACTGTTTAGAATAACAGGCTACTTGTGTTACTGAGCAGGTGTATCTAGTAAAGCAACCACTGAGTGTATACTGTGTATATCCAGTGCGCTCCATAATATTTATAATTATACAACGTTTCATTCAGGCTTTAGAAAACAACATATTAGGGGTTGGTTGGCACACCATTCTCTCTTTGCCATATTTCTCTGGCATAATTCATATTAGAATATTTGAACCCGTAGCAAATGAAAAGTTAAAAGGAACCCCGTCTCTTAAGACATGTAGGCCTTAATATGGTGTAAATGCCTTTAATTATATAATTATGTCGTAAAAAGATGAAAGATTTTAGTTATTTTAAAAAAATCTTAAATCTTTTGACTTGTTGGTCGCCATTGTTATTACAGTCGCAATGCACTCTGGGTAGTGACATCAAATGGTTGCACGGGTCTCGGTCCATTGCTCTTGTCCATTGAGCGGCATTTAAAATGTCTTCGTTCAGCCTTTTCGATTCGAGCCAGAGCGGGACATTACTCATCAAATAAAGCAAAACGATGAAGATTGGAGGCCAGAGAAGGTGAGAGGAGGGCATAAGAAATGGTGTCTGTGCAGCAACTGCTTGTCTATGCCAACAGAGATGGAAAAGTTGTCTGTTGTAAAGAGCTCCGCTTTCTAGCAACAGCCACTTGACCATATGGATCAAACTATTATTTTTGGTGAAACTGAGAGGTGTACATCATCCCTATTAATTTAATTGACGTAATGTTATTATTGATCCGCGTCGTATGGGCTTAAGCCGGTGATAATGCCTCCTTTAAATGCATAACCCCTAATGATAATACGTGGTGATACACTAACATTATGTTTAGCTGTTGAATCCACCCAATTCACAGATATCCCATGTATCACATCACACAAATTCTGTGGCATTGTATTGATATTTTTCACTATTAATAACTGCAACTGTTGGAAAAAACAACTGAGTTAACCTCCAGTGCAGCCATTTTATGTCATCTACCTAAAGTGCATTGCACGTGTAAAATAATGGCAATCTCAGTTGGTCAAAATTTCTATTAAAGGCTTGGGTTTTTTTAAATAACAAATCTTTTGTGTGGTTTTCACAACATATTTCCATAGTTAAAGGCATTTACAACATTAAATGCCATTAAGCCCTACAAGTCTTAACAGGCGGGATTCCCTTTAAGGTCTCAGCTATAAATAAATATACTTTAATTTTCACATATGTTTTCTAAAATAATTAACTAACTAATTAAGTCATGTTGTGCACTTGTGCCAACCAGCCCCAGGACAGGGAGCTAGTTGCACAAGTTATAAAAAATGCTGGCATAGTTACAAAGTTGGCATAGTTACAGAGAATGAAGCAACCAACCAGAAAACATGCATATTCAATGGCATAAATATACATATAATAAATATAAATATAATGTAAAATAGAGTTGAAACCACAACATTATTAACCAGTTCCTCAGTAGCAATGGCATGTACGTAAAGGCCTACTATTTTCTCCTCTCATCTTTCTCCCTTTCTTTCCTTTCCTCTATCTGTTTCTGTGTGTGTGTGTGTGTGCGCGTGTGCATGTGTGCAACCTTGTGTGCAAGTGGATCAGGCCTATGGAGCATGTGTGCCAGCGCACACGTGTGTTTTAGGGTCCATGTGTTATTGATGAATATTGTGGTCACTGCCCCACAAAATTAATTTTAATCCAGTGTTCTGGCATGATGTTTCTTACCAGAATTCTCCATCGTCATCTACTTGCAAGCAGTTTGTTCTCTCCTCCAAACTCACAGTCTGCCAACAAGGGGACCTGACAGGTTTAAAAAAAAAAAAAAAACACCATGTCAATCACTCAATAAAGAAATCACTCATCAGTGAATCACTCCACAAATGAGAGTGGATCAACAAACTCTATGAAAAAGTAAGACAGTTCTGAAGTACCTTCAGCATTTACCTATGTGTACATTGGCCAAGCCATAGCATGCCAGTGTTCTGACTAGCAGCTATATTCAAAAACATTACAGGCATGCTCCACCATGTATGACATGTAAATTGAAAGGCATGATTAAAGGCTGCTAGAGATTTCGTGTGTCATGACTGAACCTGATCCAGGGATACCAAATTTGAATATTACTTTAAGGGTGCCTTGGGGCTTGTTTCGTACATTCTTGCACAATACATTCATATGTTCAGAGAGAAAAAAGCAAGGCAAAAAGCAAGACAGAACAGATAAGAATTATACTTCCCTGTTTCAATGTGTATAAAACAACATATACTGGAAATGTTAGCACAGCTCAAAATTTAGTGGGACTGAGGGACTTTTGGTCCAAGAAATGCGCATGTATAATAACAATAACAACAGTAATGCATATTAAATATTATCTTTTTTATTCACTCATAAACACCCTATTACAGTGAAAAACATAATGTAATACCCATTTATAGTTTTTATAGTCAGATGTTTCAAATGAAGAAAGTCAAGTCAAGCACCTTGCTCAAGGGTGTGTCATTTGAGATTTGAACCTTCTACCTCTGGGTTACAGGCTAAGTTCCTTACACCTCACCTTACTGCCAAGCTGTGCGTCACACTTTCAGTGGAGTGCTATGCTGTAGCTGGTGAGAAATATACAGGTAGTGTCTCAGGGTAAGAGGTCAGGGGACTTACTTATCACTCCAGTCTCCATTCCACTCTCCTTGGCCCCATGGGTTCCACAGACGGACCAGTTTAACAGGTCTGCCCTGGCTCGTCACCTGTGCCAGCATCGAAATTACTTGGGATTACATGCCAGTCACATATGGCTTAGCTGAAACTTTAAACCGCCGCATAATAATAGCATTGGTTTTGGCTCAAACTCTGCACAATCATTAATCCATTTTATTTTCTGTTTGTAGGGTGAGAGATTGATCCACTAAGATGTTAATGGGATTTTTAAAATTAGATTTAAGAAAAACAGAAAAACACAAGAAAGCTTTCTTTCCTATCTTGGTACAGTCTATCATTAAAGACACCAACATCTAAGCAACGGTATCTTTGGGCAAGCTTCTCACACTATGTCAGAAAGGACCATCAATTACTCATTCTGTACAAAAGAATCCCAGAGGACACAAAACATTATTTTCAGATCATTACTTTCTCCTAGACCAAAATGAGATCACCCAAGAAAGATGGAAGCATATTGTATGCCTGTTTTTTTATGGTTTTCAATTAAAATTACATTTAAATTAAGGTTCAATATGATCTTAATTTTCCAACATTTAAAAACAATGAGACACAGTATTTCTCTTGCACAATCAAAATGTAACACTGAGAAACAACGTTTCCCTCAGCGATATGCCATCGACATCACCGTAATGTCTACCTTCTACAGTTCACATCTCGTGGGGTGTAAGGTGTACACACCTCTGTCACTCCTGTTATTGTGTAGGCATGGCCCTGAACTAGTCCGTTTGGTAGCACTGTGTTGGCTGATGTATCCTGAAAAAGACACAGGCATTATATTTTTCACATCATTTTCAGATGATGGGGTGGGAAAATACATTCTTCAACAACTGGAGTGCATGAGGGCTTTTGATTTCAGTGGTTTCCATAGCTCAATGTTAACTAATAATCTGTATGCATTAACACCAGTCCACTCGTAGATAAGACCACAATGAAAGTTTCATACAGGGCCTGTGGTTTATGGTCTGATCTGCCAGTTTAGGCTGGCATGCACTCACCCCTTGTGGTGTGCCACAGCCCATTAAAGACTTGGATTCGGCAGCACGAAACATGAGATCCCAAAGGCTTGGTGGAGCATCGCTCAGCTGGAAGGTCATGTGGATCCCGCCAGTGAAGTCCATAAGAGCCTCCGACACATCCCCAGAATTCATGTCAGCATAAGAACCGCATACCCTGTGAACCACAAGATATACAGCCTTCAGGATTCTCCACCAAGGGGTACAGAACAGATGCCCTCCAGTGTCTGATCACTAAACGAGGCGCAGAACCCACACCATTCAGTGTTTTCTCACTAAAAAGGGCACAGAACCTTTGTCCCTCAATGCCCAGCGTGACACAGCTTTGTGCTAGGTGGTATGTTGGTATATAGGATGTTTATAGTGTGTTGAACACATGTCGATAGTTCAGGCATTAGAGAAACCCAGAGATCACAGGCTGACATACTTGGCATAGGCCTTCTCCAGCAGCGCAGGCCAGAATTCATTCGGGGTTTTCGAGTGAACAAAAATATAATTCCCATTCAGTGTCGGCAGCTTGTCGTCAATCACGACGTCGACCCACTTTCCAAACCTCCAGAACTGCAAAACATGAAAATGTGTAAACTGGAGAACATTTTTGAAATAAAATGTAGTTTTCTGCATAAAAGTTTATTGAAATGCTAAATCATCCCTCCCACCTATTCAAAAAGGAAACAATTGTGAAGATTCCTGATACAGTGCAACATCTTGGATGTACACTAGCTTTGTGTCTTAAACCTCCTTGCCTGTCTCAACAAGGTGGTGGTGCAAGCAGAATTTCTGAAAAGACCTCAAACCTGGGCCACATCAGTCCTCCCACTCTCATAAGCAGCAACTAGATTGTCTTTCTGCAAGGGCTTTTATCTGTTGAAAATCAGTGTGTTCGAATGTTTCCTCGGGAAGATGCATTCGTCTTTTAAAGCATAAGTTGTCCAACACATTCTCCTTGACTGATCCAGATCCAAGACTATCCAGTTCCTGAAACTCAGTCAATTCATTACTGCAGTTGAGGACAGGGAGTTGGACGTTGAAATCAGTAATCTTGCATTGAATGTGCACAATATAAATGTGTTTCTGTTTGTGCATGTGTAAAATTGTGTCTATGCAAGTTTGCACCTGTGTGTATGTATGTGGGTGTACTATACATGAGTGTGCTTGTGTGTCTGTGTGTTTGTCTGTATGTGTGTGCACATGTGCGCATGAGCAAGTGTGAACACGTTTAAATAGCTATTTTACTCTGAAATGGAATATCCCGGCATAGTCTTTCTGAAAGTCCTGGTCAACGGGCAACACTTGTTTCAGTATATGCTGCTGAAATGTCAGTGCACCAATTGAGGCCAAGAACCAGCAATTACCTAAAGAAAAAAGAGAATATTACTGACGCAAACAATCAGAAATTCTGTAAATGACAGATTGATTCATTCAATTATTTACAGGAATTTACAGGAAAAATTCTGCACGAGGCACTGGAAATTTTCATCTAATTTGTACAACCAGCAATGACAATCAAATCTCACTTTTGCATTTTATATCAATAATTTTCATTAAAACAGCCAAACAAGTTAATTAATTGTGGAAACAGCAAAAATAGCTGCAAAACATCTTACCTACTGCTCCTTGGGCAAAGTCAAATCTTGAAACACCATCAACAAATAGACAAGGATTCGGCATGGATTTCTGTAAGGTGAACCATGTATATGAGTTTATACTTGGAGTGTATTTAACATAATTATAATCATTTATGTCTGCTATTACCAATTAGGAGCCTGCTGGAGTAAATGAATAAAAATGACAGGAGCTGACCATCTGGTTACTATAGTGAATCTGTGTCTACGATCACCTCTGACATTTTCAACCAAGACAAAGAGTACATTAATTGCTCACGTACCGTGGGTCTCACCCAATCCACTTTTGCCATTTCCTCAGGAGACAGAAGTCCTGGACCAATGGATGCCCTGTCCGGTGGGAACATGTCATCAATATACCTCATGCCCCGGATGAGGCAGTACTCACGCAGATACGCAAAATCCTGGTCCAGGAATTTGTCCGGGTTATCAGGGGTGCCCCGCCCATCCTTCTTGTATCGTTCCTTCACGATGTTTAAGCATACTCCGGGGGGAGGCATTCTTCCACCTTAAATCTGTGAAAAATACATTTTTAAAAATGTATTATTTAATGATAGCCATCTATAATGTACATTTGATTAAAGTGTATTTAAGAGTTATGAGTATTTAAGATGGAGTAAAAAAGTGAACACAAGACTACTATGAACTACAACGTGAAGTTGGTAAACTTTTAGCTGATCGAAGCAGGTCCAAAATGTAATGGATTGATTGCATAGCCAGCCAAACGTTGGGGTTAATTGTACAGCCAGATATAGACAGCCAGTTTTTGTGGGTATTTTTAAATAATCATAATAATAAATTAAAATTGCTACCCAGTTTAGCTTTAGTAATTTGAAGTAAGAATGGTGCAGTACAGCATGGCTGCTGACTAATGTTTGTAGTGTTCGGCTGCACAGTCAGACAGGGGAGACACACCTGTAAGTTGTTACATAATCTGTCTAAAGAGTCTCGCCTACACTCAATTGTAAAATGCTTCATGGGAAAATGTTGTAGGGTGAACAACATGTGATTTGGGTAATCAAATATCAGAATAGTCTTTTCAACTTGATCCTCTTTCTGGCTCATTGCCTATGTTGTACACAAAACCTGCCTGTCAATCTTTAGGGATCTGTGTATGTTTGCCCCGGGAACTATGTAACCAGGTACACAATGATAATACTCACACAGCTGGAATTAAAACTCTAAACCGTGGCCATATTTTTCTAAAATCTGAGTAAAGTTTTGGCTGCCTGCTTACTTTGGTGAAACTTGTTCTCTCAATGTACCCTGCTCATCCTGCAGGAGGAAAGCCCTTCACGACACAACATGTTCTATTTTTTCCCAGCCAGGTACATTGCTGTGTAACTGGTTAAACTGCTTATGTGGAAGAAATGCTATATATAATCATATTTAATGACCACATTGGAAAAGAATGCGAGGGGGGAGGGCCTGTCTTCAATAAGGCACAAATTAAAGCATACACCTTGAAAAACTATCCTGCAGTCACACTTTTAATAAAGCATACCAACAACATAGTTGCTAGTGAGCACAGACCATGTCATTTATGTAAATTGGTGGTCTTCAGTGTTTTCTGTGAGATTTAACCTTTGACTGGCAACATCTGTTCTGTAACAAGTTATAAATATTTTTTATAAGCATAAATCACTTTCATAACGGTTCATTTTTGCAAAGACTTGCATAATGTATATAAATGTCACACCAATAAAACTGAACATATAACATATATGAAAACCACGACACCATTGTCACAGAAACAGAGCTACTGACAAAAGCCATGTAAAATAATGCACATTATATCTAGAGGTTTTATCTTTCTGATGTAATCTTAAGATTAAAAAGCTCAATTTGCATGAAGCCCCTTGAGCACAATAAGAAGATTGACCTGTTAGCGGAAAAAAATGGAGAAAGAAGCTGTTTTACATAAAGCAACAAGCAACCTTGCATATTTACCTTCACGTCCAAAGCTGCAATCACAGACTGTAGGACCAGTGCTGCAGAATATCACGACAGACAAGCAAGTAGGTAACTGAGCCTCTTTTATACCTACAAAAACAGCCGCAGGCCAGGTTCTGAAGAATAATGGTGTGCTTCGGAAATGTTCCTGGGAGTGGTTGGGAGGCTGGGGGGTGGGGGGGGGGCAAGCTTTCAGAATGAACTGCAGCTGTAGCACACTGGGGCACATCTACCAAACTCCACCCTCTTAATTGCACTGCATGTCAAAGGCATGCATGTCATAGACAAAGACCAGTTTGCAGACGCTGCCAAAGTTCACAGTGAACCCATTCATTCTTTCATTTTATTATTTCATAAATTTCCAAATGCATAAACTGTCGTGTAATTATTTTTCCTCCCCAAGGAATACTTCCCTATGTTTTTACCCATATGGCATTGATGTTATCTTAAATCTACCCTATGGCGGGTGAAAAGGTTGATATTAAAATATATTTGATATATTGTTATACATATATATATATATATATATATCTGGAGTGTCATGGGTTGGGCATGTATGGCTGCCACAGATACTGATAGCGGCTGCAGAATGAATTCTGAAGTGTACTGAAGCATCTTGTGATTTCTGACCTTACCAGGGCTTTCTTCCTTCTTAATGATGTTTGAAACTGTTGGCTTTGTTTAGCCTAAGGTTTGGCCAATGTTCCTGACTGTTTTTTTCTTATTTCTCAGCACTATAATGGCTTCCTTGGCTTATATTGGTACAATTCTGGTGCTCATGTTGACAAAGCCAATAACAGACTCCAAAGGGATCAAAAGGCTAGAATCAAAACTAGATACTGAAAGCTCTCTTTTACCTGCACTAAGGAAGCAATTGAATACACTTGACCAATCAGCAACACCTGTGAAACCATTTGTTCCAAACATTATGGCGCCCTGAAATGGGGGGACTATTTATAAAAAGTGCTGTAACTTCTACATGTTGATATCAAAATGTTGCAGAATACCCCCAAATAAAAGCTGAGAATGTGTACTTCAACCACAATTGTTTGATTACAAAGCAAAAATTGTGGATTACTAACCCAAATCAATAAAAATACTCAAACATCATGGAGTTCACTGATGTATGTACACACACACACACACACACACACACACTGCAGATTTTTTGGCCACTTATTCATGCTGCGAACCTCCCATTCCACCTCATCCCAAAGTTGCTCTATTGGATTGGACCATTGGAGTAAAGTCATTGTCGTGTTTATGGAACCAGTTTGAGGGTTGTTGTTCATGTACAGGCAGAAATGTTGCTTTAACCGCTTAACTGATTTCTCAATCAGCTGGAAACAAATCTTTGGCCAAATCACCAAAGAAAAAAACAACAACAGAGAATTCTGCCCAGACCTGATTGTTCCATTTTTCAACCAATGAAAATCAACTTACACCCTCCACTGCCAGTCAATAGGCATACGTGATTGCAATGGTCTTTTAAACTTCCTTATGCTGACGACAGAAGCATAAGCCAAAAAGCAGGCTCAAAATATCAGGGTGTATGACAGAAATTGAGTAGGTTTCGGATGATAATTGCTTTGTTCATGTTGGTAGAGATCATAATGAAATTCTATTTTAATCTGATGTCTGGTGGTTTTACAAACAAAAAAGAACTATTTAAACTGCCCACGTGATATGGTGTCAAAAAAAGTCATGTGACAAAAGTGCCAGTGTGTTTACAGGCCCTGCAACAGAATCACAACATTTCTTTAATCACAAATGCACAATCATCCAACTTATGTTGACTGCCACACACAAGTCAGAATAAAGAGATTTTCAAGTGAAGCAGGGAAGTAACAACTAAGGTATACCAAACCATCTGCCTAGATCTGTAAAATACATAGCTGTGAAAGTTGAATGGTGTGTCAGTATAACAGCCAAACTCCTTTTTCCATCTGAAAGCACAGCAGACACTAGAGACCCTAGTTCCTGAGCAAGGTTCAGGTACATTGTTAGTCCTGTGGTCCAGATGGTGGTCTTGTGGCAGAGATGGGCCACAGGTCCGTGTTGCAGCTGGACCCTGTGGCACAGATGGGACCTGGATCTGGGATTCAGATGGGCCCAGTTGAATAGATAGCGATGTGGTGCAGTAGGGACCTGTGAAAGAGACTGGACTTGCAGAGGACATGGACAATAATCTGGGCTTCAGGCTGAACATTATGGCACAGATAGAGCTGAGATATGGGTTTTAGTTGCATTATGAAATGGTATAAAACAAGTTATAAATATTCAGCTATAAAATAAAATATTACATTATGCATGTGAACCAAACGTTTCCCCCTATGTGTTGAATGGCAGGTGACACCCCTGGGAGGGACAGAATTGCCGGTCACAAGACGTATCGCCAATTCCGGTTTTCACCAGCTATTTAGAGAGAGAGAGTGAGAGAGAGAGAGAGAGAGAGAGACCTTTCATACTCATGACTGACGCCCGCGGAGTGCGCAGAGCAAGTTCTGTCAGGCAACACTTGCTGCAGCCGACCACGGCTGTATCATGCTTTCTGTTGTTAGATAGGGTTGTGCACGCTGGTGTGTGCATTGTAGTGCCTGAAGCAGATCTATTCAGTGCCAAATCAGAAAAATGTACTTGCATATTCATAAAAATTTGAATGCAATTATAAATTCTGTCTGGTGAGAAAAATATGATTTGAACGTGGGTTACTATAAAGTACGGAGTAATGTTTGGGTGGTTAGAATTGTTGTTGTTTTTTTCAACTATTATAATTAATGTTGCTAACGCTTATATAATTCCTGGGGAAGCGTAAACGAATTGATGTACATTCTATGTATATATGTTTATTTGCTGATGTAGCAAATGGGGAAACATTATGACCAATGTCCAATGGGGAAACATATTCTTTGTGGGTCTGGAGTATATGTGATGATGTAAATGGCAGGAAATAGAAGAAGGAAAAAATCTAAAATCCCCAAAGTTTAGGGCTTTATTGTGTGGACATGTCTGGAAGAATTTAACAGACTGTCCTTTCTTTTGTGGAAAATTACAAACATTACCTATTTAGGGTGCATTTCTTTATGCTTAGTGCCGTATCATAGTTACTGGGCAGCCTGTCATATAGTCTGGGCATGCTGCCAAATGTTTACCCTCCCATGTTCAATTAGTTCCCATGCTCATGTGCCAAAAAAAAATGTCAGCAAAGCTGTGCCTCGTTTTTAAAATGAAGCTGTGTGCCATATTTATGGGACCTAAATGCTTGTTTACTCTTGAAAAGTATGTTCTTGAATATGCTCAGCAAAATCCCAGAAAGAAGTATATGATCCTGGGATTTTAAGTGCACTATATTTAGAGGAAATGTTGCCTACTCAATGGCTTTCTCATGCGCTGTACTTGTGTACTCAATGGTGGGCAAGTACGCTGATTCGGACATGGCCCTAGATCTCAAATTACCATGAATCTGCATGACTTGCTCGGCCATTTTAAATGTAGGATTCTGTTCTGTTCTGGGTTTTGCTGCTTATTCCCCGAAATGGTATTTAATTTTTAATTTTTAATTTAATTTTGTTGACCTGATTGGGGTTTCATGCCACACAAGAGATAATGATTTGCCATTAATAGCCTGATGAAATTAAATCCTTTTTGGGGGTTTCTGGGATTCCTCCTGTTTAGTAGGGGATAAGTATTGTGCTCTCTGTTAGATAGGGCAGTGCACACTGGTGTGTGCACTGTAGTGCCTGAAGCAGACCTATTCAGTGTCAAACCAAAAAAATGTACTTGCATATTCATTAAAATATTTAATCTAAATACATGAGTTGTCCTGACTGACATTACATTACATTACAGGCATTTGGCAGACGCTCTTATCCAGAGCGACGTACAACAAAGTGTATAACCAAAACCAGGAACAAGTGTGTTGAAAACCCTAGAGGGAAGTACAGTTCCAAGTGCAGGGAATGTCCGCGTAGTTTAACTTGATAAATGGACTGCATTTATATAGCGCTTTTATCCAAAGCGCTTTACAATTGATGCCTCTCATTCACCAGAGCAGTTAGGGGTCAGGTGTCTTGCTCACAGACACTTCGACACGCCCAGAGCGGGGATCGAACCAGCAACCCTCCGACAGGCAGACAACCGCTCTTACCTCCTGAGCTATGTCGCCCCGCCTAACTTGGACCCTGTAGGTTAATCTGATCAACACAACAAAACAGCAACAAAGCAGTCTATGCAAATAAAACAAGCAATAGTTGAGTAGGCACAAGTGCAATAGCTAAGTCAACTAAGATAAATGGCTTACCTAGCTACAACCCTAAGATTACATAGTCAATTAGTGAATACAGAGAGGTAGGGAAGGATGGGGAGAGGTGCAGCCTGAAGAGGTGAGTCTTCAGTTGTCGTTTGAAGGTGGTCAGGGTCTCAGCAGTTCTGACTTGCACGGAAAGGTCATTCCACCATTGTGGAGCCACAACAGACAGGAGACGTGACCGGGAAGCACAAGTGCGAAGAGGGGGAGGTGCCAGGCATCCTGAGGTAGTGGAACGGAGGGGACATGAGTGTTGCACATAGAGTGCGCAGAGAAAGTTCTATTAGGCAGCTCTTGCAGCAGCCGACCATGGTCAGCCTAAGCAATTCTCACACGTTTCCATCGTCAACCAATCACATGCAACACATTTTATCATACTCAGCCAACCACATGCAGACATCACCAATGGAGTACCTTTTTAAATCAACAATCAAAACCTCTAGTGCTGCTGCTTGCCTGTGCTGCTTTTGTATGCGTCACTGTTATTGCACAGAATTGCACTCACCCTCCACCACTCCAACATCACCTCTTGTTTGGATCTGCTTCCAGATACTGGGGGTGGGGGTGGGTTCTGGTAGTCCTCCTGTTTAGTTGGAGAGATGAATTGTGCTCCCTGTTAGATAGGGTAGTGCTGTAGTACCTGAAGTAGATCCATTCAGTGCCAAACCAAAAAAATGTACTTCCATATTCATTAAAATATTTCATCTAAATACGTGAGTTGTCCTTACTGAAATGGGATCCTGGCAAAAATAATTAACTAAAAGATCAAAAACAAAATAAACCAATCACAGCACAAACGTTTCAGCCTCGCTGTTCTACAGCCGTACAGCTTTTTAACTGTCCAGCTCCTCAGATTTTTTTTTTTTTTTTTCTCCACACACTCATTTTTTTTCTCTCTCAGCTTGCCGGTTCCCAGTCTCGTCAAACAAAATCTTGAGACATTTTAATGCAATTTGCATTTTTAATGAATTTCAAGCTCCAAAGCAGAAGGTAAAAAAAAAAAAAAAAGCCTGAACCATTTTTCTTTGGTTGAACATCATTCTACCATTGTGCCTTTTGTGCATTTCCTCAGACAGTACCAGGTGTGCATAAACATGTACGTGGTGCTCTTTTACCTGTTTACCTGTTTGTGGTGAAAGGCGTACAATCCCTGTGGGAAATAATGATGGAAATAATTATCAGCTCCCCTTTATTTGGCAGTAAATGCTTTGCAACTGCAGCTGGAACAGTGGTATTTTAGTATAACCCCTGCAGGCATTCAGTCAGTATGGTACATATGACTTGTTGTCCTGACTTGCTTTTTTTCAGGTCACAGACTACAGTGCACATAATATAACATAGGGTAAAACGAGAGCAGGCCATTCAGCCCAACACTGCCCGTCTATTTCTACCACTAAACTGTATTTAAAGCTTAGTTTACCTAAAAGCTAGATAGTATCAGTATCAGGCCGGGGCTTGAATACCCCCAGTGTTTCTGCCTCCACTACATGTCCAGGCAAGCTATTCACTCTGTGTGAAATGTACCCTTTGCCAATTTCCATTTATGCCCCCTCATTCTGCTAACCAAACTCAACTTGAATAATTTCCTGTAGTTCGCTTCGTTAATCCCTTTAATGAATTTAAAAGCCTCAATAAAATCTCCCCTAAGCCTCCTTTTACTAATCTTTAAAAGTCCAAGCATCTCAAGCCTTTCCTCATAACACTTATCTTTTATACTCGGAATCAATCTGGTTGCCCGTCTTTGGACCTTTTCCAGCGCATCAATATCTTTCTTATAGTACGGTCCCCAGAACTGCACACAATACGGTGTGGCACATAGTTAGCAGAATGAGGGGGCATAAATGGAAATTGGCAACGGGTAAATTTCACACAGACCTTAGGAAATATTTTTTCACACAGAGAGTGGTCACTGTGTGGAATAGCTTGTCTGGTTGTGTAGTGGAGGCAGAAACACTGGGGGTATTCAAGGCCCATTTTGATACAGTGTTAGATACTATCTAGCTTTTAGGTAAACTAAGCATTAAGTACAGTTTAGTGGTAGAAATAGATGAGCAGTGTTGGGCTGAATGGCCTGTTCACGTCTTACGTTATGTTATGTTATGTTATGTTATGTAAGAGCACTGTAGTCTCTAACCTTAAAAAAAGGCAAGTCAGGGCAACAAGCCATATGTACCATACTGACTGAATGCCTGCAGGGGTTGTAATAAAATACCACTGTTCCAGCTGCAGTTGCAAGGCATTTACTGCCAAATAAAGCGAACCTGATAATTATTGCCATCATTATTTCCCGCAGGGATTGTACGCCTTTCACCGCAAACAGGTAAACAGGTAAAAGAGCACCACGTACATGTTTATGCTCACCTGGTACTGTCTGAGGAAACGCACAAAAGGCACAATGGTAGAATGATGTTCAACCAAAGAAAAATGGTTAAGGCTTTTTTTTTACCTTCTGCTTTGGAGCTTGAAATTCATTAAAAATGCAAATTGCATTAAAATGTCTCCTATGCACTTGTTGTACGTCGCTCTGGATAAGAGCGTCTGCTAAATGCCTATAATGTAATGTAATGTAATGTCTCAAGATTTTGTTTGACGAGACTGGGAACCGGCAAGCTGAGAGAGAAAAAAATGAGTGTGTGGAGAAAAAAAAAAAAGGGCGGGGGGGTTGAACAGTTAAAAAGCTGTACGGCTGTAGAACAGTGAGGCTGAAACGTTTGTGCTGTGATTGGTTTATTTTGTTTTTGATCTTTTAGTTAATTATTTTTGCCAGGATCCCATTTCAGTAAGGGCAACTCACGTATTTAGATGAAATATTTTAATGAATATGCAAGTACATTTTTTTGGTTTGGCACTGAATGGATCTACTTCAGGTACTACAGCACTACCCTATCTAACAGGGAGCACAATACATCTCTCCAACTAAACAGGAGGACTACCAGAACCCACCCCCACCCCCAGTATCTGGAAGCAGATCCAAACAAGAGGTGATGTTGGAGTGGTGGAGGGTGAGTGCAATTCTGTGCAGCACAGGCAAGCAGCAGCACTAGAGGTTTTGATTGTTGGTTTAAAAAGGTACTCCATTGGTGATGTCTGCATGTGGTTGGTTGAGTATGATAAAATGTGTTGCATGTGATTGGTTGACGATGGAAACGTGTGAGAATTGCTTAGGCTGACCATAGCCGGCTGCTGCAAGAGCTGCGTAATAGAACTTTCTCTGCGCACTCTATGTGCAACACTCATGTCCCCTCCGTTCCACTACCTCAGGACGCCTGGCACCTCCCCCTCTTCGCACTTGTGCTTCCCGGTCACGTCTCCTGTCTGTTTTGGCTCCACGATGGTGGAATGACCTTCCCGTGCAAGTCAGAAGTGCTGAGACCCTGACCACCTTCAAACGACGACTGAAGACTCACCTCTTCAGGCTGCACCTCTCCCCATCCTTCCCTACCTCTCTGTATTCACTAATTGACTATGTAATCTTAGGGTTGTAGCTAGGTAAGCCATTTATCTTAGTTGACTTAGCTATTGCATTTGTGCCTACTCAACTATTGCTTGTTTTATTTGCATAGACTGCTTTGTTGCTGTTTTTGTTGTGTTAATCAGATTAACCTACAGGGTCCAAGTTAAACTACGCGGTCATTCCCTGCACTTCCTGTACTTCCCTCTGGGGTTTTCAACACACTTGTTCCTGGTTCTGGTTATAAACTTTGTTGTATGTCGCTCTGAATAAGAGCGTCTGCCAAATGCCTGTAATGTAATGCAATGTCAGTCAGGACCACTCATGTATTTAGATTAAATATTTTAATGAATATGCAAGTACAGTTTTTTGGTTCGGCAATGAATAGGTCTGCTTCACGCACTACAGTGCACACACCAGTGTGCACTGCCCTACCTAACAGAGAGCACAATACTTATCCCCTACTAAACCGGAGGAATCCCAGAAACCCCCAAAAAGGATTTAATTTCATCAGGCTATTAATGGCAAATCATTATCTCTTGTGTGGTATGAAACTCCAATCAGGTCAACAAAATTAAATACCATTTCAGGGAATAAGCAGCAAAACCCAGAACAGAACAGAATCCTTAATTTAAAATGGCCGAGCAAGTCATGCAGATTCATGGTAATTTGAGATCTAGGGTCATGTCCGAATCAGCGTACTTGCCCACCATTGAGTACACAAGTACAGCGCATGAGAAAGCCATTGAGTAGGCAACATTTCCTCTAAATATAGTGCACTTAAAATCCCAGGATCATATACTTCTTTCTGGGATTTTGCTGAGCATATTCAAGAACATACTTTTCAAGAGTAAACAAGCATTTAGGTCGCATAATACTCTAAGTGTGGTCTGACAAGGGTATTGTATATGGTGAGTATGATCTCCTTAGATTTATATTCAATACTCTTGGCTATGTATCCCAGCATCCTGTTGGATTTTTTTACTGCTACAGCACATTGACCAGACCCTGATAGGCTTTGATCAACTTTGACTCCCAAGTCTTTTTCTACATGTGCACATTCTAATTTTGTACCACTCATAAAGTAATCCTGCCCTATGTTTTTATTCCCCACATATAGAACTTTACATTTAGTTATATTGAATTTAATTTGCCAGGTTTCTGCCCACTTCTGGATTCTGTTAAAATCTTCTTGGATTACTTTAGTAGATTGCAAACTGTTGGCTAAACCTCCCAGTTTTGTATCATCTGCAAATTTAACTAGTGTACTTTCAATGTCCATGTCAAGGTCATTTATGTAAATGAGGAAGAGCAGTGGACCCAGCACCGATCCATGTGGAACTACACTTCCCACAATACCCTGCTCAGATAAGATCCATCCTACTACTACCCTTTGTGTTCTATCCCGTAACCAGTTCCGAACCCACTCTGAAATGCCTCCTGTAATTCCTACTGTCCTCATTTTGATAATGAGTTTGTCATGTGGTACTTTATCAAATGCTTTTTGGAAATCTAATATGTATATAGTATCCTAAGCCCTGGTCACATCCAGACAATTGGTATCTTCCTCAAAGAATGCCAAAAGGTTTGTCAGGCATGACCTTCCCTTGCAAAAACCATGTTGGCTATCCCTTCGGATGTTATTGTTTTCAAGAAATAATTCTAGTTTGTCTCTAATGATACATTAAAGTTTTTTTCATGTGAAGTTAAACTGACAGGCCTGTAGTTTCCTGGATCTGTACGGTCCCCTTTCTTATATAGTGGTATTACATTACCCTGTTTCCAGTCATTCGGTATTTCTCCAGTTTCTAAAGACTGTCTAAAAATACTTGCCAGTGGTTTAAAAATGATCTCACTCAACTCTTTATCCTTGGGTATATGGCATCAGGGCCTGTTGCTTTATTTGTCTTTAGTTTATGTAATTTATCTAATACTTCTATATCCCCTATCTGAATATCTGCCAAGACATTCTGAGACACCAAAGAATAAGAACATGCTGTTCTGTTCTGTTGTCATTCAGCTACCTAATCCAGGAATGAGCCAGTCCATTCCTGGAGATCTGATGTGTATGCAAGTTTTTGCATCCATATATTACCCTGGCTCATTTGGCTGATTAGCTCTGTGCACCAGTGGCAGTACACTCTTAGATTTGACCACATTGAAATGTTTCATGTACCAGTTTTTGGTTGTCATTCGCGTGTCTATCAAGAAAAATGCCTCAAATCAGTGAGTAAATGATTAGGATTATACAATAATTAAGAGCAGAAGTTGAAATGAAATCCAGAAAGAGATACAGTTACCCTAGCCCAATTTCAGTTCTGAGGGAGAGCTACAGAGCACACAATAAATAGCGGCATCTGATTATTTTTAATATTTAATATCTGATTGTTTTACAAGAAACTGTTTCTTACGAGGCTACAAAAGCTGTGCTAATACGAGAAATTAATGCCTTAAACAAATCCAAGCCAATTATAGACACAAGTGCAAAAACAAGATTTTATTTCATTTATTTATTTTTATTTTTTTTTTACTTTCCAACCTTTTGTTAAGAAGGCTACTAGATTTAAACTGGAGTTCTTGGGGTGCGTATGAAATATCCTTGTTTCCTTTTGGAAGGTTTCCAATATACTTGATTCTCAAAACCAGCAGCAGAGGGCACTAGAGGGAGATATTACAGGCTTCAAAATGCTGTCGAAAGGTAGAAACTAGCACAAATGATGAATGCAAAGTGTTCTTCATGGTATAAATAAAATTCAGAATGATTTGAAATGCTCACATACACAGATATCTGACACAGGCCCAGGTATCTGTATCTGATGCGTAACACATATGACATTTGATATAGTATATTATGGAATAGATGTGTATTTGGTAGATCGGTGAGGTGAGTTAAGGAGCATTTGGGTGGTGAGTGTCTTGCAGTGTTTGGCTGGTGTCTGTGTACACCAAGAGTGCACTGCAATGGGTGGATGGTGTAAGGTACAGAGTCAACCATTAGTAGTGTGTACTACAGAGCATATTCGTGGTGCGTGTAACATTGTAGCTGGGCGGTATTTGTAATATGCATTCAGTTAAACTCTGAACAGCCTGTGTTTGTTTGGTATAGTCAAGAGGGGCCTGGGGGCTGTGGAGCCATTTCCTGCCATTGAAGTAGTGGGACTGCCTTTCCTTTCACAGGAAGTGATTTACTCTGTTATGTTTATCCATATACCACAGACAGCTGCAAATACACAATACAGAAACCCACTGGCTCACAAAAGCTGTAAAGAGTACCAAAAGATTGGTACAGACTCTGTAGCCAACATATTTATGCACAGGGATGCCCTAAGGGAAAAATGACAATGCACAGTCAGTGACACTTGTAAACGTGAACTCAGTACACTCTGTTCACTTAGAATAATAACAGCAATTAAATCCTTGTAGATTGCATATATTTCAGACACATCAGCTTAAAGTTGCAAATGGGTATTTAGGGAAATGTGAGTGTATGTGGTGGGGAATACAATCAAACAAACCAATTAACCTAAAAAGAAATAAGGCCAGAATCATGAGCTTAACAAGAAATTCAGTTAAGTCCCTGGACACAGTACCAAAAGTGGATAGAGAAATGAATAGATAACCAGTATTTATAATCAAATAAACAAATGTAAAAAAAAATTATTGAAGTGAAGGGAATTTTTTTTTAAATCAGGGGAACAATTTAACAGCTACCATATGCCGTATGTTTGCTTAAGGTGCCGCTGGATTGACAGGAACTTGACAGATTCAGAGTGAACATGTAGTCTTCATTCCTTATAATTAAAGGATTACAGGGACAGGCAGAAACAAGCTGACTCAGAGTAAAAATTCTCTTGAGAAATTCTTCTTGGTATCTGACTTCATATGCAAATTACATGAGAGGGTAGTAGGTCAGACAACTGGCTCTGCTAACCTACCAGAAGTTATTTGTGGTTTTTTTTTATTTAATCATGTCTTTTTAACAAGACTTTAAAGTCTTTAAAGACCTTATTGTGGCTGAGCTTTTTTTTTTTTTTAAAATATGTATACTTACTGAAATGTTACAGTCACAAATAAATGCAATTAACGAGTAATAATATGTGTGTGCTTTAATCACCTTGTACTGGTGCACAATGTCTGAATACATACTTTTATATTCTAAAAACTGTGGTATTCTTTCTCTTTTCTCTTTTTTAAGCAGTATGTAAGTCATTTTCCAATTCTATATTGAATTATGCAATTCTGCAGTTTTGGTAGCCTGCTTGTTCCTGACTGTTCCATCTGACTGTTCCAACTCTACAAGACATGGAAGATTTTATTCAGCTAAAGACCAAAACACACGTCTTTTGCCTGCAATATTCCATTTCAGGCTCTAGGTGTGAGTGCACCCGGTCTGAGGTTTGCAAAGGGATATGCTGTTTTCAACATCAAGTTAGTGTTTCACAACTTATGAAATTGGCATGGAATTTAGCAAGGTTTATATGAGAACCTTTGTGCATACACAGTTTATAACTGAAGCCCTTTGGTAGTCTCTGCTTCCAGTGTGGTCAGGGAATGTCATTCCAATGGCTTGGAGCCCAGTATCTGAAAATGATGCCACTGGTATTAATCTTTGATACTTTAGGCTTATGGGATAGTCATTTCACTCAAACCAGAGGGTTCCTTACTGGTACTGTACAAAAAAAAATTATGCCACTAAAGCCCTTGCAATGCTTTTGACAAACTGCTGAGAATTATCATGATTTTAGGCATATAAGGTTTTCATTGCCCTCGCATGTTTGCTGAGAGCACACTAGCAGCAGTACTAAAATGTGTGTTTTTCCTCATCAGGGAACCCCCCTCTCCTAAGTAAATTAAAGTTACATGCCTGTCAATGTGCATAATTGTTTACACACTATTCTTGTTGTTGTCCAGTTTTTTTTTTTTTTAATGAAAAGTGAGTTTATATGAGGTTTAATTATTTCTAAATAACAAAAGAGTAGCAGGATTCAAGGAGGATCAGAAACAAGGGCCAGACAAGAACCCCCTCTATGACATCAGACGTCAGCCCCCTCCCCTTATTTCTGTCTGACTCACATCCCTTCCCCGGAAATTCCCCATGTTCCCAAGAAGGAAACACCTTTGTTACTGTTCAGATTCTTTTAATAGCATAATTCAAATGAACTGTATGTATGCATTCAGTAAATAAAATATATAAATAAATAAAATGAATTGAAAAAAAAAAATATTTAGAATTAGGCCGGATGAGAAAGCAAGCTCAGTTGAAGAGCCTGTTCCCATTCAGCTGTTTTCCACACTCTAAATTGCAGGAAATGTACCATTTTAATAATTTCCAAAAACCTGAATTCAATATTGTGGATAATTCAGAATACTGTAGTTAACCAGTGATAATTTTACCAAAAAATAAAAATTAATTAAAAAACATTTATATTGGACAATCCAAAACAGAGGTCTATCCAAAGTGTTCAGTCAAGTTTCAATATTATTTGCCTGCAATTACAATATAATACACATGTTGTTTTGTTCTGGGGCCACGATACTCTTTAAAATATATTCCGTTTAAAGTGGTGATAAGTATGCTCCTTTGTCATTTTAGAATTTATAACGTGAGATCTAGCGTCGTGCGAATGGCAAGAAAATAAAATGGGACATCTGCAGAGCGAGTCAAAACAATAAGGAGCGCAGGGGCATTGTTTTCAGTTTCCAGGCCGGAACTCACTCCTAAGGAGGACAGCAAAAGCTAGCCTTAAACATTGTTTCCTTTTAAAGTTTACCGAGAAAACAGGATGCAGCGGTTTTGAATATGAAATGCAAATTCACAAGTCTTACTTGGAAATGGATTAAGCAGGCAGAGTTGCCATTCTGTTCACAGAAGCGTAAGACATATAATCCCCCCCAAAATAACTAATTAAAATATATTCATGACTCGAGTGAGTCTGGTGTGCGATGGCTATGATCTTTTTACTCCTGTTGTTACAACTTTTGCATGGAACTGATGGAGCAGAACGTGAACCAGCAGAGATCGCGTGCGCGACCAGCGCCTGCTACACTGTGCACATTGAGAACAGCACGTATGAAGAGGCAAAGAAAAATTGCGAAGATAACGGCGGGAAGCTGGCGACTATTAAAGACCAAGCGGAGGCTGGGGAAGTCCGTTCGGTCCTCTCGCGGTTTGGTAGAAGTGACATACCGCAAAGCTTTAAATTTTGGATTGGACTGAAACTACAGAAAGGGAGCTGCATCTTTCCAGAAGGGAGTCTGAAAGGTTTTACGTGGATATCAGGAGAGCATGACACCGAGTATTCGAGCTGGGAGAAGGAACCTGAAATCACCTGCACGGAAGAACGTTGCGTTTCTGTCCATCACACATCGTCTCAAAAAGAATCAGGTAGTTGGGTGCTTTGGACAGACCGATCTTGTAAAGATGTGGCCGGATTCGTATGCAAGTTCAATTTTAAGGGGATGTGCAAACCTCTGCTTTTGGCAGGACCTGGAACGGTAAGATACAACACTCCTTTTGTCAGAAGTCCCTTGAGTGATGACAGTGTCCTGACTATGTTACCCCACGGAACAGTTGCAGAAGTGTCGTGCAGTGGTGATGCGCAATACACCTCCTGTAAGGACATGAATGGTTTTTTCGGCTGGGCTAAATCTGGTCCATTCTGCGACTCCAGTAATCAGGGATGTAAATACAAAAACGGAGGCTGTGATCATTACTGTATTGACAGCGACCACAGGGGCGTCCGCTGCGAATGCAAAAATGGCTTCGAACTTGGAGAAGACAGCGTCACCTGCGTCCATAAAGATAACTGCAAGGATTCTCCATGCAAATTTAAATGCGTTCCTACCACTACTGGATTTACTTGTGCTTGCCCAGCGGGATTCGAATTAGCTAAGGATCAGATTAGTTGCACTGATGTTGATGAATGTTCATCCCCCGTCTGTGGTAGCCATACTTGCCATAACACACAAGGCAGTTATACCTGTCACTGCAAGACGGGTTACAGGTCGATCAGTGGTAAATGCGAAGACATCGATGAATGTCTCGCATCCCCCTGTCCCCAAGGCTGCCTGAATTCACCGGGCTCGTACTCCTGCTATTGTTTCTCGGGCTATAGGCCGGCGAAGGACGGACGAGGTTGTGTGGATGACGACGAGTGTCTTATCAGTCCTTGCGCTCAGAATTGCACCAACACTCCCGGTAGTTTCAAATGTTCCTGCAGTAAGCACTTCCGAATAGCAGCGAACGGTGTCACCTGTATTCCTGATCCGCAGGGGGAATTTCCAGCACATCAAGGGGAACAACGAGAAAAGGTTTGGCAGAAAACCGATGGCCATATCAATACTCCAGAGGCCACAATCGCTACGGTCTCAACGCCCCGTTACGACACAATTTTAACTAACAATTTCCCAGATGAATCCACAAGCGTGGTGTACAATGGTGCATCCAGTGCTACTACTACTCTCCTCTCTGAAGTGAATGAGGATACTGTCCATACGAACAACAGCGTACGCCAAGTAAACAACTTAAGCAAGACGTGGATCTTAGCTTGTACCCTGGGCTCGGTCGCGGCCCTTCTCCTCGTGATTGCTGTGATTTCAGTCATCGTGGTCTGTCGCTCAAATCGTTTGAGAAAAGACGCGAAAAAACAGAACTCCACAACAGACAGTTACTGTTGGGTTTCCCCTGGTAATGTCACTCAACTAGAAAAGCCAGAAGAGCAAAAATAACAGACAGTGAACCCACATTGAGTGGAATATAGGAATGTTAGTTTGAAATGTGTAAATAGTAATAACGCAAAGTAAAGGAGAGCATGTATGGCCTTGATTTTCAAGATTTAATTTAAGGTACTGGGTTACACGCCTTGTCCATGAGACGAATTATTGTCTTAAATTAACAAAGTGTGCAAAACTTTTTATTTCTGCATGTCAACATAATTAGTATGTCAATAAATTAAGCTTTTGGCTTCATGCAAATGCGTTCTTGTGGTTGTTATTACTTAAATAAATAATATATAATAACATTTCCTTCCTCGTGTGTTGTTTCAGTCCCCGGTAAAATTTCCAGCAATAGAAATTGTGCTACAATAGAAATTTGTAAAAATGTCAGGTACCAGACTTTTCCATGGCCGAAAGAAAATCTCCACTATGTAGCTAAATTAAACGTATGACCTGTATTAAATCGTCTGCTTGTTATCTACGTTATTTGATTTAGTGGAGATGAGGTCTTCAATAGTGGAGACACTGAAAATACTGTTAGCTACTTTGTATCAAATGCACGTGTTGAGTTAAAGAGATAAATTATGCTAAATTGAACAGAGCAGTTAATCCACACATCCTTTAAGACAATGTTTCAAATTATCAGGCCGGAGGACCCCTTGGATTCTTGTTTTTTATTTTTATTTTATTATTTTTTATTTTATTTTGTTACTAAACCATAATTGCAAGTCCAAAGAATAAAACACTGTCAGTTGTTTTAAATTAGACACATCTAATGTCTCGCGTTTAGTCTCTTACTGCTATATTGCGTCAGAAACAGGTAATATTACACCGAATAAATATTCTAAATTAATTATAAGCCTAACACCTTCTTCTTCCATATTTCTTGCAACATTAGTGCCTATTTTACTTGCACTACAGGCCAATGGTATTAGGCTCCCTGTGGTTTTAAAAACCTTAAGGTAGATAAGATTTCACTCAATTTAACTACCCCTCCCACTTTGCAAAACGACCTGCAATCATTTGTTTAATTGTAATTAGAGCCAAAGGTAGCTATTTTGTGCCAAGTTGTTTTAAAGTAAAACTCACCTTTTTGTGTTAATGTAGGTAGAGATTGAAAAAAAATAAAAAGCCTAAATGAACTAAATAAATTAACTGAATTCTTCTCTACTTAAAGTTAAAAAAGAAAATACCACAGGTGGCCTAATACTTTAGGCTTTTAAAGTATGTATGCATGTATGTACTTGTGTGTGTGTGTGTGTGTGTGTGTGTGCATGTACAGTGAGCTCAATAATGTTTGGTACAAATACATTATTTTTCATTTGGCTCTGTACTCCACAATTTTAGATCTGTAATCAAACAATTCACAAAACATGCACATTCTCAGGTTTAATTTAAGGATATTTCTATACACTTAGAGATTATACTTATAGAGATTTCCCCCCATTTAAAGTTAGTTGCTTAAGCTTTCTTTGCAGCATATCAAATGCATGTTCAATTGGATTCAGATCTGGTGAATGACTTGGCCAGTCAATAATTTTCCTGTTTCTGTCTTTGATGCTTTAGCAGTATGTTTGGGCTCATTGTCTTGCTGTAGGATGAAACATTGTTCAATGACTTTGGAGGCATTTGCATGAGTTTGAGCAGATAAGATTATTCTGCACACTTCAGAATTAATGCTTTGGCTGCAATCAGTCAATAAAGACAAGTGAGCCAGTAGTGAGTGGTTTGCATCTTGCAGTGTAGCCTCTGTAGTTCTGTTTAGTCGCTGGCATATGTACAGTAGCATACAGTAGTCACACCTGCCTCCCGAGCTTGCCAGTGCTTTCTTTCTTCTTCATGACATTGCAAACAGTTTATTTTGATGATCCTAAGGTTTGGCATATGGCTCAGACAGTTGTTTTGTTATTTACCAGCCTCATAATGGCTTCTTTGACTTTCATTGGCACAACTTTGGTCCTCAGGTTGACAAACACCAATAACAGTCTCCAGAGGCAGTCAAAAGCCTATAATCAAGACTAGATAGTGAAGGCTCTCTTATACCTGCACTAAGGAAGCAATTGAACACACTTCACTATTCAGAAAACACCAGTGAAACTACTTCTCACAAACATTATGTTGCTCTGAAATGGGGGGGGGGGGGGGGGGGGGGGGGGGGGGGGGGGGGGGGGGGGGGGAGGGAAATGTATAGAATGTGCTGTAATGTCCACATGTCGAAACCAAATTGAAAAAAATACCCTTTAATAAAAGGTGAGAATCTGTACTTTAACCATATGTGAATCACTTGCTAACAAATCTAAAATTATGGTGTACAGAGCCAAATAAAAAACAAAAAAAAACATCCCAAACATTATGGAGCTCACTGTATGCATGTATATGTATGTAAAATATGTTGAAGCCAGTGCTTCAGTCATAAAACATGGATTCAATCACATAGTTTGCTGGAGACATACATAGTCAAGGCTGAGGTTCAAGACTTTGATCATATAATTATCTGTAAAGTGCACACCCCATATCCACTGTGCCTTACACAAATGTATATATGCACGAGTCAAATAAAGAAAAAAATATGTTTTTGCCCCAAGAATTATGGAGCTCACTGTATGCGTGTATATGTATGTAAAATATGAATCAGTGCAATCCTGCTGTTGTGCTTTCCACATTTCTGTTTTATGTTCCTTCTATACAGTGCTTCTCCAAACAAAGGAAAGGGGTGGTGGCCAGGGTCAGGAAAAAGGTCACAGTGACTTTGTCCTTGGCTACAAATAACAAATGAACTCAAGGGACCGGTATTACTTTCATGACATTAAGGAGCTCAAAATTCTTTTAAAGCAAGAGTTTTGAAAGTCAATAAAGCATTTTAAAAATGTTTGTAATATGTGTTCCAAGGGAAAAAAAAACTTTGCAGTGAATTGTGGACATTTAAAAAAGTTAAAAGTCTATAATACATCAACAGCAAAGTTAAACGAAATTAATTCGAAATTAATAAGCAGTTTTTAGCCACATTTACACATGATATACAGTAATGATAATCGAGTACACTGAACTGAAATAGACAGAGAGTTGTTACAGTGCATGCTTGCTTTTGATAAAAATGTCACTTTTTTGCGTTTTTCTTTGTTCACTATGCTTTACTATGCTTTTTTAAATTATTGTTAAATTGCATAATTATTAAATTGCAGGATAATTATTTAATTGCACACTTATTTATTAGTATAAGGGCATTAATAGCATATTCACGTCTAAAAGAAAGCCAAACACTTTTTGTGTCTATATCTACTATATTTGTATATTGCACACCTGCTGACATTAATGAAATATTCTTGAAATTGCTGACTCTTGAAATACCTGGAGTAATATACTACATGTTGTACAACAAATATGGCATGTCTAGATTAGATCTTAGAGCTGAATATCATGTAGTAATTATTTTTGTTTTCTACATAGTGAAATTTCCCATATTAATTCAACTCTATCAGAGTCCAATAGGGACCAATAAAAGTTAATTTAAGACTTACCACTTCCATGTGCATGAAGTTCATGACTATAATTCACATATCACACGCAAAGAAGGTTTCTCAAGAAGTTTTACTTTGTTTAGTTATCATTCATATAATTATATTAAAATAATGTCAAATTATTTAAGCTTTTAAATTATTTTTTTTTCAACCACTGGGGTTTTTGGAGTTTGTAGCCTGTTTTAAGCGATATTTAAGTCACAAACGATTAGGCCCCTTGTACGTATTTAACAGAAAAGAACACGGAAAATGAAGTTGGAATTTCCTTCCTGTCGCACGATGCGGAGATGAGACTTGACGCCTGCTGGCAACTCGCAGGCGCCGAGAACTTTCAGACACAGCTTCCCCCCTGATACAACAAGGAAGAAATTCTTAACACAGTCGAAACAAAATAATGGACGCTTTAATCAGAGTTATTACAATTCTAGCTTTCCTTTTGGAAGCGGAAGGGGGAAACCCGCGCAGTTGCTCCTGTGTTCTGAAGGACTGCTACACTGCAATTCAGGACCCAAAGGATTTTAAGACATCTGCAGATGTTTGCAGGGACAGAGGGGGACATTTAATGACGGTGCGTTCAACGGTGTCCAGTGATGCCATCCATGACTTACTGTTTAATCTTTTAGAAGACTTCTGGATCGGACTGCAGCTCCCCGATGGCCGATGTAGCAACACTTCGCTTGGATTGCTGAGGGGTTACGAGTGGACGACGGGAGACACCAGCACAGATTTTTCCAACTGGAAAACCAACGCCACTACTTGTTCTCCGATGTGCGTCTCTGTTTCCAGCGACCTAAAATGGACGGAAAGGCCATGCCATGATAAAATAGCGGGATTTCTGTGCGAAAACAACTACCAGAGTACGTGCACGCCTCTGCGCTCGGCAACTAACGAGTCCGTCTTATATAGCACACCACTTGGTTTCAAGGGAGAGGGTTTACTTGCGCTCCCACCAGGAAGCGTTGCGACTCAAATCCCATCTGGAATTAAAAAACTGTGCGCGCCTGATACAGATGTTTGGTTAGGTGCTCCGTGGGGTTGTGACATTGAGAACGGTGGCTGCGAATACCTGTGTCAAATGAATGACGGTTTGCCAGAGTGCCTATGCCAACTTGGCAAAGGACCTCGGGACGGCGTCGCATGCAAATGCGCCCCTGGCTTTGAAATGGTTCGCGGCAAGTGCATGGATATAGACGAATGCTCTGATGGAACCTGCGAGCACATATGCACCAATACCCAAGGTGGATACAACTGTTCTTGTTCAAAAGGATACAAGCAAATGAGCACCGACTCACATAGGTGTGAATTACACTGTCCGTCGGAAGAATGCCCTGCTGTATGCGACAAAAATGATCCCACAAAGTGCTCGTGTCCATTTGGATATATACTTGACCAGAGCGAAAATGGTTCGTTTTGCGTCGATATAGACGAATGTGTCCGTGACAGTAAGGAATGCGACCAGCAATGCAAAAACACGTTTGGAAGTTTCATATGTTCGTGTCACAGTGGATTCGACTTGAGAGATGGGTTCAGGTGTGTCAGGCGTGATTCCTTAGAAGATTCCACTCCCACAGCTGTATCGAACGATTTCGTTAATTCATCTTCACAAGACAGTGCGTGCGTGGTAACAGTAGGAGCCCTAACTGGAATTGTCCTGTGCTTGCAATCGCGCTGCTTGTGGTGATTTATGTTCCCTGTTTATAAAACATTAAAATTAATCACTGTGAACATTTGTGTTTTGTCTTGTTTTGCTGTTGGAAAGTGATGAACATTGCATTCAAACATGAAATAATCATTAATGGCTTAAAATGAACTTAAAAAAAAAACATTTCTGGATTCAACAAAAATGTGTTTATTTACTCCATGCCATCACTACAGTAGCTGGATATTTATTTGTGTTTGCTGAAAAATAAAATTTACAGGACCTACAATAATGGCTTTATAAATAAATAATACTTACAACGAACAGCATAAAACAACTTTTCATTCGCACATATTCAATATGTTACAGAAAAGAACTATTGCTGCACTGATTTCTGCATTTTCATTTGTCGCCTTGTAATTTTATAACTAGCCAATTCAATTGATTACTGATCGCCCTCAGCTGTGCAGGGCTTTAATCAATGCAGCTGCTATCCATGGTCCTGAAGGCCTCCCAGGTTTTAGGAGACAGCAGGCACATCCGATAGCAGTCTAAAATCAGGGAGCTGCTCCTCTGCCCACAGACCACGCCCAGTGTCACACTGCAGCAGCTGTGTGATAGTCTTGTTCTAACGAGCAAGCTAGTACATTGTGAATATTGGTCAGCCAGTTCACAAGTTGTGATAGGTGTTCATGGTATTTATTGTTCATGTGGCAGGTAACATGGAAGCAAATTAATTAGCTATTTTTGGAGTATATTGTGTTTGCCTCCTGGAGCTGCTTGTGGTCAGTAGTTGAATTTATAGGTCTCCACAAACTACATTTTACCAGAATTAAAATTAAGATGGATTTTCCCAAATTGAACCAGAATTTCTTTTATTCTTATTTACATTAACCTCAAGGAAGAAACAATCTATAAACAATAATAAAAGCATTCTCATATCCCTGACTATGCTGACTATGACTGAGACATCAGAAAACGTTGGGACATGTCTGCTGTCACAATAGCATCAGTCATCTGGGTATGAGATGGACAACGAAAGGGAGAGAATCAGCATGTGAGGAGACTGAGCAGTTGAAAGATCCTCTGCTGACAGCCTTCTAGAATAAAACCCTCATTCAGTGTGAGAGTAGTTAATGTCTTATGGGTTTCTTCCACAGATTGTCAAAAGCATCCCACAGTATACTGTGCACATATTTACAGAGTGCATGAGGATGTGTGCATGTGCACAGTCAACCAGGAAAAAGCCATAATTTATTGCTCAGCATGCTCATTATTATGCATAGACACTTAATTTACTAGCATATATTATCTAATCTGCATATTCAGTTATTTCTGGTCCTGGTTGGGGGGAGGGGTTGGCTGGAGTCTATCCCAGCTCATATTGGCTGAGAGGCAAGAATACACCCTGGACAGATTTGCTAGTCCATCACAGGGCACACACACTATTCACCGACACCTGGGGGCAATTTACACTCTCCAATTTTTCTGACCTGCATGTTTTTGGACAGTAGAAGAAAACAAGAGTACCTGGGGGAACCAACGTGGACATGGGGAGAACATGCAAACCCCACACAGAAAAGCCCAGGAAAGGATTTGAACCCGGGAACCCTAGCGACAGTGCTATACACTTATACATGAGTTGATTCATTCAGGATGCATCCACATACTAATCATAATGGTGTACCTTAAACAGTTTTACACTGCTGCAAAGATTATCAGCATGGGCTGGGAGTAGACTTTATACAACATACATATTTAATGCAAATAAATTTTGTGTTTTCTAGACAAATTGCAAATTTGTCCGTAACTGGAGAGAGCGCATTCAAGTGTTCCGTTAAGGTAAGCATTTACTCAGTAATGTGTTGAACTTGGTTCAATGTCGGTAAAATCGGTCACACCGGTGCTTATCTACCAATTTTTGATACCATGGCGCCAACAGTGACCTCTTGAGGATAAGTTTTGAGATGCCAAACGAAAGTGGCAGTGCCACATTGTCAGGAATCTGTATAGGTAACAATCATCATGCATGTGATGCAAGCAAATACCCATGCAAAATGTTGACAACTCTGGGCAAGTGTACAGATAACCTACAAAAGATTAGGCTACTCAGTCCTAATTTTGACTCAAATCCAGTTGACAAACAGAACCTCCTGTGCAGATTTATAGCAGTCGTAAGAATACTTTCTGATATATCAATGACAACATGCATTGGACTGGGGAATAGATGAACTGAAAGCATGGTGAAGGTGTAACAGTGCAGTGGGTAATCACGAGTCCTCCCACATTCATTTTATAGAACACAATATTTTAAATGCACAATATAATTTTCCCCCAAAACCCAGTTTCTCTAAAAAAAAATCAGGAAAGCAAACCACACCCTTTTTTATTTTGCAACAAAATTAAAATAAGGATTTGGTTTTTAGTAGTCTGTTCTGAAACACAACAGAATGTTTTAACATACAGTGTAGGTCATTTTATTGTAGTGTAAGCAGAGCTGAGCTGGATTACTCTAAAATGGACTTTGTCGCTTCACAACAAAACAACGTTTGAGACTGCTGATTCATCACCTGGATGTTACACCATAAAAACTGCTGCATGTTTACAAACTTTACAGCAAATGCAGAGTGCTATCACTGAACTAAAACCCCACCTTAATTCAGAAAACTCAGCACCCTTTCATGCCTAAATGATCAATAATGACAATATTCATTTTTGCAAAGAATGCATTTATGTGTTTGTTACATGCTTGAAACATGAAGTGGTTATTCAAGGCACAAATAAGCAGAAGTGGATTTTATCCATTTGAAGAGTAAATTTCTTTTTTTTTTTAATGCTTTTTCCCCCAAAATTCTAAGTCAGTGTGCCACAACTCTACAGTTGCTGTTACATCAGCATTAGAATGTTCAGTTCTAATTACATACATGCATCTGCTAAAAAGGAGGACTATAAGGAGGTTTCTTATATATTTTGCATGTTTGTATACAAAAAGCATGTTAGCAAAGATAGTTGAACTGAAATAGGGATGTGGAGATTAAGCTATTTTAGCATGGTGTATTTACTTTCTGCAGTATGCTACAGTAAATTCAAACTGTGTTCCCACACCATCAAAGTGATGTAGCCTGTGGGTTCTGAAGGCTAGGTTTTACGAAAAGCATAACGTGATAAATGACAATTCTATAATCAACCTTTTTGTGCACAAATATTTATTATAATTATTAATATTTTTGACATAATTCCCAATAATGGAAAAGGAGGTGGTTGATTTAAATATTTATATATAAGTTATAGTAGCCTACTTACAGATCTTTTTGTGGTTACTGTAGCGGAGAGGCCATTCTTCCTTGTACAGTAGCTTATGGCTATAATAAAATGAATCGGTAATGTACTTTGACCTGTGCTACCTCTCATATTCGACACCCCTACACGGGACGAGTTTAACCTGGGAAGAGGCTTAGTAGAGGACTTCACCTGGACGACGGAACAGCACCTAAAGCTGCACCGGACGGGAACATTCTCTTCTCTGATCCGCCGATTGAAGACTATATAAGCCGCAGTTGCCGGGAGAGGTGGGTGGTACGCTGCCTGTATTGCGCTCCTCTCTCCGAACGCATGCCCGTAGTCTGTCCGTAGATTTCACTGCAAATCAGGCATTTGCGTGCAATCGACCTCCCTCCTCGGGTAAAGGGATCGATGTGGAGGAGGAGGGGGGATTAGTCTTGTTTTTTTATGACTGGCGTTTGCAGGTAAGGGTAGCGACGTCTGTATAATGCATGACTAATGGTAAGGTTGTCATCGCTAGTGTACTCGCGGGTGTTCATTCAAATAACGTTAACCAATCGACCTTGATTAATTTTGTCCTATGGGTAGGCTACATTTCAGAACAGGTGGCGAATGGCTTGTCATGAATCACAACGGTGCGTAGCCTATCAATAGCAATACAACTGACTTGCCTACTGTATGTAGGCCTTGGAAAAATTGCTGTCCACTAGCATAAAACGCAATACGCAGAGGCAGAAAATGAAGCGCATAACGGCTTTGCATTTTAGCATATAATTCGGCATGTTGATTATAATTAGGCCTATGCTGATGGCCGGTGTATGTTGGAACTGTATATTTATTTATGTAAGAATATTAAATATGTGTATTGTTTTTTTCCTGGATATTTCCCAATTTGCCCGACCGTTATGATTTATTTTCTCTCAGAACGTCGCGATCTCATGAACTGTAGCGATAAAAGATGTCTCATCATGTCACGGAAGCAGAAGATCCACAATTACACCGATGCTGCACATTCTGCCGTAAACTTCTGTTGCTTCTAATAGTCTTTCACGTACATCCGCGTTCCAGCTCGTCAGACTTCACTGTCGGTAAGGCTTTATTTTCCTGAAGTTAATGTTAACGTTTAGCTACTGAGTGGGCTAGTTGGATGGCTAAATTAATTTATATTTGGCTTCTTTTTTATAGTGAAAAATCTATCAGATCTAATGCAAATCCCGGACTTTCATGAAGCCATGGTTTATAAATCATCCTTGGGGTGGGGGTTGGGGGGGGGGGGGGGGGGGGGGGCGACTGAGATTTCCGCCGGCAAATCATTTAGATTACATGAGATAAAACGTGTTTTGTACCTTTGTGCTTTCACATTGGTGGTACAGTTATGGTCTAGGTCGCTGTTTCCTATACAATCTAGAGCTATACTCCTCGTAGAAAGCAGTGAGATCAGTATTTTGTTCTCGTTCTCACCCAGATCCAGATGAACCTTTTCTGACCTCCTTCATTTGATGAGCTTTGAAGTTTCTTTCTGTTTTGACTCAGGTTAGAATATGGAGCATGACCAGCCTTAGCAATCACAGTGATTAAAAGAAGAGAAGGTGAAATAGCCTAGATGATCAACTCAGCAAAGACAAGATTTGATGTTTTAAACTGAGTTGTGTAGTTTGCTCTCTCTTTTCTGTAGCTTCTGAGAATATGAAATTGTAAATACACTTTCATTGCTCTTTTACTGTAAAGTCATAATATTTAATTCCAGTGATAAACATGTTCTAACATCATCTATAAAAGCATCAATCACAATTATTTGACATTATAATAGGGTTTAAAATGAATATTTTAAAATCATACCTTTAAATTAAGCTCCTCCTCATGTCACAATTGTTAGAATGTCATTTTTACACATGCTGTGGTATTCGACTTTGTCTTGGTTTAATAAAGTTTTAGTTTTTTCCCCAGGATATATAGCACATATAGAGCTCCTTAAGTTAGCATCCAATTTTTATGTTAGTGTTTTTAATTTTTAGAGAACGTTTAGTATGCGGATAGTACGGGAAAGAAGATGTAACTGTGGCCAGATACTATATATGACATTCCTCAGATCAGCACTTCTGCTTGGATCCCGGTTTCCCTCTGCATGGACACCGGACCCCAGATTCTGGAGTGTTCTTTGAGGGTGCTGTGGCCCGGTTCTCCTGCGAAGAGGGGTTCTGGCTCCAGGGACTGGCAAAGATCGTGTGCACTCAGCTCAATTCTGGGTCTATGGTCTGGATGCCAAGCGGTAAACCACTGTGTCGTAGAGAAGGTGAGCACAGGCCTGTCCTTTACAGCATATCTTTACATCTGATCTCATTTCCAGGATTACTTTTCAACACTTAGAATGCACTAATATTTGATGGCAAGGACAAGAACTGACTTTCTGCACACTAAGGCTTATGATTTCCTCCTATTGTTTATAGAGAATCCTGCACTGTGTCAAGCCAGGTTTTCAAATCCCCAAGGGCCTCTGCTTCGAAGAGGAAATTAAATGGTTGTCAATAGAATTTTTCTTACTATTCATATGGCCAGAGATACTCTTCGGGCTCACATCTGTTTCAGATTACCTTACCTTCTCTTTGGGACCCTCTGTATGTGCCACTTAAACAATTTTTTGTATTTTAAGTTTAGCATTTCAGGTGTATTTATTTAGACCACAAATAGTAATGCACACTTTGGTTACCAAAAAATCTGCCCTCAACAGGGATGTTATAACATATGATTAACTATCCCCACAGAAAGCACAGATGGAACAAAAGATTAATTAGAACATAATGGTTTCCCTGCCATGGGACAAGTGTTTGAATTTGATAATAACCTTCATGGATTTCTGCAAATGGTGCACAAAATAATAAAGACACTATAAAGTAGAGTAGCATTATTGTGTGTATATTTATGTGTGAGACAGAATATCATGGCTATAATAATGTATAATGTATATTTAACAAATACTTGTTTCTCATCAGAATATAAAGCTTTTTAAATTGTTATATGCATGGGGAAGTTGTCCTAGTGAGGAGTTATTCTGGATCAATGTTGAAGACAAAATACATAGCATAAACATATTATAGAAATAAAACTGAGCATAGGAGCATAGGCCAAGTCAGTATATCTGCAGGGAACACTGTATTTTAAATTTGATAAGATTTAAAAAAAATGTTTTATTCTAAATCAAATGGGAGGGAGAGTTCTATTTTTTCTACACTCTTTTAAAACAGACAATTGTTTACTTTCAGAAGAGTCAGTACAGTGCTTGTATGAGTGTAAGCTCACACGACACGTTCAGTATTAGGAGGAAATATCTCATGTAGAGATAGAGTGTGTGCACAATTACACTGCCATCTTTGTGTTGATTTATTCTAAGCCGTGTTTGAAGTGAAACTTAACCCATTAACCCTCCTGTATGGCATTAAACCTGTCTCGATTCTGCAGCTTGTCAGGTCCCACACATAGTGGATGCTGAGGTTCAGAATAAAACCTACAGACCCGGTGATCAGCTGATTGTCAGCTGCCACGAGGGCTTTCAGATCCGGTACCCAGACACGGACATGATGCAGTCAGTCTGCCAGGACGACGGGAGCTGGGACAACCTGCCCACCTGCCAAGGTGCATTTCAGTAACTGTGCAGTGCGTTTCAAGGCATAGCTTAGTAACTCTGCAGTGTGATTCAAACAAGAGTTCAGTAACTCCAAACAAGATGCAGTTTAGTAGATGTAGTGTGCAGTACTTACCATACATACTTTCCATTTATACAGCTTAACATTTTGCTGAAGCATGCTGGGTAAAGCTGATAAGCAATGGGTGCCATAACCTTCCACCTGACACATTGTTTATATGAGAAGCAGTGGTTGTAAATCAGTTCAGCATGGCCCATTCTCCGTTTCTGTTCCACAGGCTGCATGTGCCCTGTGGTCCCTCCCCACAGCTATGTGAACATCTCAGAGGCAGAGTCCTCCCTGCCAGTGGGGACAGTGGTGCGCTACCAGTGTTTCCCGGGATACAAGCTTGATGGCGTGGAGCTGTTGGAGTGCATGTACAACCTCATCTGGTCTGATGTCCCACCCCGATGTATTGATGTGGAAGGTGATTGGCTGTAGCACTTATCAAATTATACCAGTGACATGGACTTTATTTGAAGTGAGAACACTGTTTGCCCAGCCCTGCAATCACAATTGTTGAACCGCATTTAATGTATATACAGTTGTTTTAACAGGCCTCATGTATATAATTCACAGGGTATTTTGTTTTACTCAGCTGAATTGTGACACAGAGCCATTATGATCACGCGCATGCTGTCCAAAGGGCACTTTTTAACCTGGATATCCTCCTAAGACTCAGCAGTTCATTTTTGTCCCCTGTAGGAGACTCAAGAACCATATATCCTACAATGACAAAATCTACACAACAAGGGGCATTCAATCAAAATTAAATACTATTTTTTGAAAATATATTCACTGTAACATATGTTTGTCAACCTACTTGTATTATGTCACAAAAAAATTATGCTTAAACATTTTTTCTGCCGAGTCTCGGGAGAATGTACGTGTGGATAAGAAACGAGTGCTTGGGTTCACTGCTTGGGTGTACTGAAGCACCTTTTTAGTTTAACACGTGCATACTAATACTCACAGACAGCTCACAAACACATTCTCTCTCTCTCCCTCTCTCTTTCTCTCTCTCTCTCTCTCTCTCTCTCCCCCATTCTCTGCCCATCTCTCTCTCACACTCTGTCTCTCTCTCTTTCTCTCACACACACACACACACACAACTTTATGTGCTGTGATGCTGTCTCGTTCCCAGTGTGTCCGCTGCCTCTGATGGTGGAGCATGGAGACTACATTTGCCACCCCCAGAACTGTGACAGGTACATCCATGGGACGGTGGTGGAATTCTACTGCAACCCAGGCTACTCCCTGACCAGTGACTACATGTACATCACCTGCCAGCATGGTCGTTGGTCACCCCCTGACATCCATGTGTACTGCAACAAGTCAGGTAAGTCAAGGACCACAGTAGCAGTAGATTTAGGATTGTAATGGTAGATTTGCCTCAACTTTAGGTTTTCAGGGTAATTAAGAAATTAAAGAAAATCATCACCCTTGTTATTATTTGTTACAATGACATAATAATAACAATAACAATAATAATAATAACAATTCACTGATCTGGGAGAACTGTGTATGTTACATGTTAACTTTCATGTAAGGTAAAAGAAGACATTCAGGCTCTGCCTCACAGTGACACTACTGAGGTACATGAAAAAAAGTCTTTCTCCTCATTGCTCTGATGAAGTCAGAGCCATTCCTAGACCTTTGGGGGCAGAAAATAAGTCGGGGGCCCCTCCAAGACCATGGCACCTTCTGATTCTTCTACTTGCTTGGCTCTGAATCAGTCAGTGGACAGCAAAGCCTTTCACAACCATCCATTGTCAGAGAGGAACAATAAAGTCATGCTACTCTGTTCTCATCTCTTCCCCTTAGGGCCTTCCTGGCCAAGCCTCCCAAATTCCAGCCTGACAACATGGAAGATGGTAGTGCTCACAGCCACCAGTGTGTTGCTGGGGTTGTTGCTGGTCATTGTGGCCCGGATGTTCCAGGTTGGCTGTAAGGTGCAGTGCAACCCCAGGTACAGCACTGCACGTTATCCCAGGGGATCCGCCATATGGACTGGGCCAGTCCCAATCAGCCTAAGCTACATTACAATATACATAGTTGTATAGTACTATGTGCTTTTGCATTCATTATGTTATGCCAAGATTACTGCTGTATGACTCCCTGCGTATGTCTCAGCAAGTACCCAAGTACACTGTACAAATCTCCTTGCCATGCATTTTGATTTCTGTATTTTGAGTACATGCAAAGAAAGTATTTATACAAAAATGCCTTTTCAGTACTTCCTATTTCTTTTGAATTTGTATTAGGACTTCTGGAAACTAAAAGCATGCACATGCTGGGCTTAAATTCATGCAGTCCCTTTCTCCCAAGCTTTCCCAGGGATCACCAGCAGAATGACCCCGATGTCTTGGTGGTGAACGGCGTTCCCGTGCTGCTGCCTACGTACGATGAAGCTGTAAATGGAGGCAGCTTCCCGTTTAACAGCGACCTGCCCCCTGCTGGTCCAGGGGACTTGTTGCACTCCGAGGAGTCAGGACCTCCTGCATACCCTGGCCACGAGGGCATCCGGCCCAATGGCTCCAGTGAAACGTGCCCCTCGGAGAGTCTCTCTGGCCAAAATGCCAGGGGGATGTCACATGACTCCAGTGAAATAGTCCACTACGAGAGCCCTTCCTGCTACTCAGAGTGCCTCCACAGGACTCTACCATCATACCCTGGAGGGCTACATTCCATGTCGGAGGGTAACGAAGCCAGAGGCTCCAGCATGGACACAGCCTCCACCAGCCCCAGTGTGGACATAGCAGATGGTAAGGCTGTCCAAATCAATTCAAAATTGCATTTTCCTTACCTCGCACTCAGCATATTACACAATATTTATAGTGCACACAGGCTATGCCATAGTCACAGCTTTCTTATCTATAGTATAATTCTGTTGTTAACATTACGATACTCATACCCATAGTACAGCACTGTTGCAATGATTACAAAATTCTCAGGCACAATACAGCATTGTTGTAAAAACCATAAAGCCCAAGTTTACACTTAATGGACTTATGTATGGCTAAGTCACACACAAGTGCAGATGGACGAACATTTAACGGAATTAAAATTTTGCTTTGTTCTTCCCCTAGAAATTCCACTCGTGGAAGAAGTGGAGAACTCTTAGTGTAATCAGCGTGGAAATTCAAAAGATTTTTTTACATTTTATTTTACGTTGAATATATCTGAAGCATACAGGTAAAAGCCCTTCGGCTTAGTTTTATGGAACCTTTTTTCCTGCCTATCATTTTTCCAGTAAATTCCTACACTCCAATTAAGGTCTTCGGAATGAACTCCACAGGAGCAAAACACCACAGGTCCCACAGAAGAATGAAGCAATACAAGCACCTGCAGCTGAAGGTCTTTAAAAAAACTATGCACCTTGTTCAGACTTGGTTCCTGCTTTGCATCTGTTGCTTTGCTTTGAAAAAAAAAAAAAAAAAAGATGCACCAAAGATTACAGAAAGTACTGCCGTTTTCCGGAATCTTCCAACATCATCCATTGAGACCAGTCAGCAAGTTCTTTGATCCATTTGTCTATGGTTTGTCATCATGGAACACTGGAGCATTTCTGATTGGAAATCTCCCTCAAATCTGACACTTAAGTGCTAAACATGGACTGCACACCAAAAACAGCCGCAGCACGGGTGACTTCCTCGGTTATTTTCCCTCATGTCAAAACGTTCTAAAGAAATGATATGGATGAGACTAACTGGTGGTTTGGACAATTTTCTGATTTAAACTGAGGCAGGCAGTTCGCTTTCAGCTGATATAGTTTCAGATTAACCTGTTATGCCTTACTCTTACTAATGCACAAGATACAACCTATTACATAGACTCAAAGGCAAATCATTACTTACAGCATGCCAGTCCATGATCTTTTTAAAGCTATGGTGAAAGCTGTTTCGGGGAAAGTGAAATTTGGTCGTAACAGGCTGCGCTTCTTCTAGTCTGAAAGCAAGGAGCCCCTGCTTCCTGTCATGCACAGGCCAATCTGATGCTACTTCATTCCTCTTCTAGTCATATTCACCACTCGACAGAGGCCCACCTCCCATCTGTCAACATGGCCATTTTTTCCTCCTATACCACTTGCCTGTGCCCGGATTAAAGTTAGCAGCATTCTCTCTCACTGACACCCACCCAAAATGGGGCCACTGGCCCAAAATTGAAGCAGACACATTGATTGGTTTGTTTGTACACCCTATATCGGAGTCAGATCAATATTAGCAATGACTGCGCTGAAAGACCTTGGCTACATTCTGACCTTAATAAAAGCTTGGAAATTTGTGGAAAGGCAAAGCTAACTAGCTAGTCAGCAATAAATACAACTTAATGCAGAGCTAGCTTGTTACCCAATTTAACAATGATTGGTGCTAGAAAGTAAATGCTAATACATAGACAGCTACCTACTCAGCAAGTAAACCAGAAATATTAGTTACAAAGCAGATCAGAATCCCCGGTAGGTAGCCAGCAAGTTAACTGCAGTACATTTATTGCAGGCTAAAAAGATATTGCCAATAATAGGTTTACCTTTCATTTCTCCCCCTATATCAACTGTAATACTTACTACTTAAGAGGCCTTAAGTAAAGGGTATATTACAAATAAAAAGACTAAAGATTTACAGCAACGGTTCATCAAGTCACTTTGGCATAAATTAATCATGAAATACTTTCAGAATAATGCGATTTATTCTGTAAATTCTTTTGCATACATCCTTACAGCCTTGCAATCCAAATGCTAGCTCTCCCGGTCGGAGTCACAAATACTTGAGTATCAGCACAGACAAACTGAGAATACTGGCTTTACCCATACCATATTGTTTGGATTATAATAAAATCACACTTTTGCCCATATTGATGGAAAGGATATGAGCTATAGGTAATTACTAAACAAAATAATTATTTTTCTGGACTGTGTGAAAAAGAGTGCAGCCACGTTTTCTTTTTTCTTTTTTTTGAACAGGTGATGTTTACTACTGGTGAGTGTGTGGATGGTTAAACTTTTAAGTGCATGTGAGTCAGTGGCATTTTACCTTAATGCAGACACGTGTGATGTTCTACCTATATTATTGCAGACGAATATGCAGATGCTTTATTTTAATGCAGTTGAGCACATGGATGCCAAGTGAGGGCATAAGTGATCCATTTCTTTACAGTTTGCAGAGGAAAATGGATGCAATACATACTACATGTAACATGTAAAACGTGCAAAGCAGGGAGTACCTATGGAGATTCATACTGTGTGTTGCTGTGGACAATGAACACGAAAGACTCTGATAGTAAAAGGACTTTCTTTACTCATGACCCCACCTGCTTCTGTGAAAAGGCATTACATCCTGGTCTTGGCATTATTAGAGTATAATGATGGTGTTTACAGAGCATTAAGCTTACACTTTTAGTTGAGGCCAAGTTAAAATGCCCTGTAACAAATTTACTGTTAGTGAATTTGATTATGATAGTAACATTAATGTCACTAAAACGTATCGGCAACATACAATAACACCTCTGTAGCTTTGCCTCCACAGTTCTGGGAAACTACAAGGGTACATTCAGGTCACGCACTCTACCTCAAATTAAGCCCATTTCTTTGACAGGGGGATTACCCTGAACCATTTTCACTAACGCTCCTCAGAAATGAATCTCAAATCTAAACTCTGACTTTTGTTTCCAGACTTAATGCATCAGACATGGAAAATACCTATTCAGTTATACAGCAATTGTGTCTGGAAATGGGTTTAGAAATTTTTTTTTTTTTTTTTTTACAAGAATAAAAATGAAAAATTACTACATCTAAAACCTTACTTGTACAGTGCCGTGAAAAAGTATTTGCCCCTTCCTGATTTTCTCTATTATTGCATATTTGTCACACTGAATGACAGATCTTTAGACAAAATTAATGTTAGACAAAGGGAAACTGAGTAAAGACAAAACAAATTTTTTACAAAACTTTTTTCATTAAATGAAAAAAGTTATCAAACGCCCATGTGGAAAAAGTAATTGCCCTATTAGTTACTCTATCAACCAATTAACCAAAGTTAATTGATAATTAATGATTCAACACAGCCAGGCTTGATTGAAGCCAGCCCTGTTGAATCTAAACCTCACTCATATTGAACCTCACCATCAGAGTGAAGTAGTCCCCACAAAGTTTCTACAAGCACACTATGACACATTTAAAATAAATTCCAGAAGAGATGGTAAAAATGCTGTAAGTTTGGGAAGGGTTACAAAGCAGTCTATGGCTCTGGGACGCCACGCAACCACAGTGAGAGCCATTAACTCCAAAAGATCACTCGGAATAGTGGTGAATCTTCCCAGGAGTGGCTGGCCGGTCAAAATCTCTCCAAGGGCTCAGCTACAACTCATCCAGGAAGTCCCAGAACATCCAAGGAACTGCAGGCCACTCTAGCCTCAGCTAAGGTCAGTGTTCATGACTCCACAATAAAAAATAAATATCATTGCTCGTCTCAAATTTGCAAAAAGACCTGGAAGATTTCCAAGTCTTTTGGGATAATGTTCTATGGGCAGATGCATCAAAAGTAAAACTTTTTGAATCGCATGGGTCTCATTATGTCTGCCGCAAAGCAAATACAGCATTTAACAGTAAGAACATACCGACAGACAAACATGGCGGTGGTAGTGTGATGGTGAGGGGATGCTTTGCTGCCTCTGGACCTAGACAATTTGGCATTATTGAAGGAACCTTGAATTTGGTTCTTTACCAGAAAATTCTTAAGGAGAATGTCCGGTCATCTGTCCTTGAGCTGTAGCTGAAGCATAATTGGGTTATGCAGCAAGACAGTGATCTAAAACAAAAAAAACACATCTGAATGGCTGAAAAGAAACAAAATGAAAGTTTTGGAGTTGCCTAATCAAAGTCCTTGAACCTAATATAGATGCTGTGGCAGGACCTGAAACGAGTAGTTCATGCCAGAAAACCTACCAATTTGAATTAAAGCAGTTTTTCTAAGAAGAATGGGCAAACATTCCTCCACAGCAAAGTGAAAGACTAATATAAAATTATAGGAAGCATTTGGTAGCAGTTATAGTGCTAAATGTGAGGCAAACAGTTAAGTTTAAGGGGGCAATTACATTTCCACATGGGTGATACGGATGTTTGATAACTTTTTTCATTTAATAAAAATCTGAACAATGTGTTTTGTGTTTACTCCAGATCCCTTGGTCTAATATTACATTTTGTATCAAGATCTGAACCCATTTAGAGTGAAAAATATGCAGTACTAGAGGAAATCAGGAAGGGGCAAATACTATTTCATGGCACTGTACCACATCATGTATCAGTCTAGTGCAAATTCACAGTGGAGTTATCAGAGACGAAGTAAGTGAGCCGGAGTTCATGTAGTTGCATGGAAAGTCTTCAAATGTAGCTTATTAAAGTATCAAACAGGGTATAAAAACCCATCATTCCCTAGGGGTTTAACCTACAGACTGTTCAGTGTGCATTAAAAAAAAAAAAACTGACAAACCACTGATACAAAAGATAAAATGTGTCATTCGCCGACTTTATGAAACTCTGCCTCGTACAGAAGCTGATGGAATTTGAGTTTGACCGCGCACTTCTTCTCGTAGGGCAGCCTCTTGAGGTGCGGCAGAAGGCTCATGAGGAAGAGCTCGTCCTCGGTGCCCTCCAGCCCCTCCCCTTGCCACCGGGTCCGTTTGAGCGCTGGCGAGCCCGCGTGGGGGAAGCCGGGGGGCGTGTCCGCGTCGCTCAGCTCCGCCTCCCTCCCGTGCAGCATGGAGGCGGAGTGGCTGTTGACCTCGCTGTCCCCCTCCCAGTCCCGCCCGTCGCACAGGTCGTCGGCGGCGGAGCTCGTGGTGGAGGTCCGCGACTGTATGAACGGCGTGAGGAAAGCCATGTGCTGGCTGTACTTCCAGCAGCGGTGGATCCCGCCCGACGCCAGCCGCCTCTCTTCCGACCGCTTGTCTTTGATGAAGCCGTCTCTCAGACTCTTCCATTTCTTACGGCAGTCTTCCTCTAGACAGTGACAACAATCAGCAACAAATCAAAGCTTCTACAGATGAAAACGGCACTGCCTGAGAAGCATGGTGCAGAAATTCAGAATTTTACTTAAATTAAAAAATGCCATTTTCTTTAATCCTGTATCAATGAACATTTGTTGAGAAATGGCCAGTGTGATGAATGAAAAAATTAACTTGATGCAAAGTCCAAATAAATAAATAAATAAATAAATAAAAGGTGCTACTGATTACAAAACCGAATTTTAAAAATGTTTCTGATTTAATTCGAAATTCTGTTCGACCAAAGAAAGGGGTGGGGGGGGGGAAATCAAAACAGGTATCACAACCTCTGTATGAAACCGAAGTGTATATTCTTGCTTTAAACCACCAACCCCTGAATGTCCTGATAGTCATACTTAAAGTATCCACCATCATTCATCGCTCACAAAAACAGTCTGGGCCAATCGAAAACATTCTCCAATACTGAATATGAAAAAACTCAAAGTGAATACCTTTAAGGACAGACACAATGACCACTTAAAAGAATTCAGGTTAATTAGTGACTAGCCTATATTGTTGATCTAATAAGTCTAGTTAGTCATCATTGATAAACAAGGGGAAAAATTCCTTTCGACTAATGTCTAATAAATCTCCAGCTTTTTCAATGACACACTCCATTTTAGTGACAATATTTTTCACAAGCCGGAAACGCTTGCAATGGAAGCTATAGTTCTTATTGTCTTGATATGAACAGGCAGGTTCCTACCTTTACTGCCCAGTATGAAACAGTATGGTACTGCATCATGCACCTGCCTTCATCGCCGGCACGCAGATTCCTAAATCCAACTATGCACAGTAATGGTAACTTGCAAGCTTATTCAACATCAGTTTACCACGTGACATTCCGACTTAAGTGACCAAACCAGGTTGTTAGACAGGTAAACAGATGCATTCTGCAAGCCACTGGTCCAAAGTACATAATAAAATCAACCATGAAATGGTAAACCGACCACAAAAAATACTGTTTTACGAATGCCATTTCAGTCTACAGACTTGAACCAAACAAAAAATTGTCATTTAAATTGAAGAGGGTAGACGACAAGCACAGACCAAACGATCTAGATTCTATATGGAGGAATGGTCAAATACCATGCTATTTCAACGGCATTTGTGTGACCCATAATTCATTATCACTCATAATTGTTAGACATTCTAAAAGCAGCAGTGATTCACGATGTAGTGTCCCAAAGAATATTAATTGCAAGTTAGACATTCTTTGCACACAAAATTTTTGCGGTTATGACAGCTGAGAATTAATACCGGAGATAAAGTTGAGCAAAACATGTTAAATGTATGCAGGGATGATGCGTATGACCCGGTACTAAACCACAACAAAGGCGCACTGGAAATCGCACCAAGACATCGTCCAGTAGTTTGCGAGTCTAGCTGCAATACTACTACTAGTATGTGAAATTTACCCACGGAAAATACAGTACTTGAGAATAATACGCCGTGGTCGGTGCCACTGCTCCAAATTTATTATTGCAAGTGTTTTTCTCCTTCGTGAAAATGCTCTGGTTTGCCTAGACTAGCTTGCAACGTTAGCTAACTAAGTAGCTACATAGCAATAACGGAAACCTAGAAGTTATACCAAGATAACGCTAATGCCAAGGCTGTAATGCGTGAAGTTTCAAAATATATGACAAGATAGCAATTTAAGTGCATGTATGACTGAAATATGCATTTCCATTACAAATCTCAAAATACCGCAAGTTCGCTAGATGGATAGCTAGAGATCGTGTAGCTTGCGCTAGCTCACGACTAGGATAGCTAGCTATAGCTAACGTGTACGTTCTACAATTCCCATCCAACAAAACAAAACTCTAATTTATTAGCAATTACCAAAACACGAGATTAATGTTGCAGCAACCCGTTAATGCACTTCATCTGAAAATACTACGAGTAGCTAGCCAGTTTGATGCAGGGCACAGCGTGGTAGATAGAAGCTGGTCATTAATTTCAAGGCAGATAGCTTAGCTTGCTAGCTAGTTAACTTTAGGACAGTGGCAAGAAACAGTCGTAAGTTTGCCAGCTAAGGTAGCAGCTAGAACACTCGCCACTCACCCGGTAATTCCACTTGGAGGCTCACAGCCCTCCACGCAGCCGCTTTCTTGTCTAAGTCCTTGTAGGAACTTAAAGTCGAGTTGTACAACTCTGGATGAACCGAAACCGCTGATATTAACCTTTCCTCCATTACCAAAGCTTTTGCTTTCTGAAACACGTTTGAGCGCCACTCAAGTTCTTCTTTCGTGATTTTCCTACGTCTGTAGACTGGCACAACTCTGCCGCCTACAGCACTGGCGGACAACGACGACCAAGTTGTTTTATAATTTCCACCATAAATAAATAAATATTGTTCCAAAATCGACATCAACTGGGCCCGACGCTTATGTACACTTCAGAATTTATTATAGACCAGGGTTGTCTGTGAAGCGTAGGCTACTGTGACAATTATTTTTGAAATGCGCTATATAAATACATTTTGATTGATTGATTGATTGATTGATTGATTCTGACGCAGTAACATCATCAATTAATACAAGTGAGCCAGTACTTGTGACAGCCATACGTGCCCAAAATATAACACCCCCACCACCATTTTCACAGATGAGGAGTATGCTTTGGATCTTAGGCGGTTCTTTTTGGCCTTAGTTCACACTTTGCTCTCGCCATTACTCTTAATACAAGTACATCTTGGGTTCATCTGTCCACAAAACCTTTTTCAGAACTCGGTCCTCGGTCAGCAACTATAGAGATCTTATTTGCCTACCAGGCCGTTTGCAATTACTTAGCTCACCAGTGCTCACTTTCTTATTAAGGATGTTCCAAACAGTTACAAAAGCCAAAGGTTGGCCTATGTCTTTGACTGTTTTTTATTCTTATTTGTCAGCCTCATAATGGCTTGCTTGACTTTGATTGGGACAATTCTGGTACTTATGTTGAAAAACAAACAATAACAGACTCCAAAGGCAATCAAAAGCCTAGAATCACGAGTAGAATCACTTGAACCTCTCTTATACCTGTGCTAAGGATGGAATTAAACACACCCAAATAATCATAAACACCGGTGAACCATTTGTCTCAAACATATGGTACCCTGAATTGGGGGGACTATGTATACAAGGTGCTCAAATTTCTACATGGTGAAACCAAAATGTATAAAAATACACTTTAATAAAATATGAGAATCTGCACTTTAACCACATGTGAATTGTTTAACTACAAATCTAATATTGTGGAGTATATCACCAAATTAAGAAAAAATGGTATTGAACCTGCACTGGTTTCTTAGTTCTCAGACTATATGGTACTATTGCCCTGAAAAGACATTTACATTTCAGACTTTTGGAGTGTCTTAGATAGTTTATGATTTGTTTGAGTCTAGGTTGTGTTCACTTTCTGATTCTAGCCAGATTTATAATCGTTTCTGGTCATAAGAGTTGCTCCTCAGCTCCTATGAGGCTTTCCTTCAGCTCCTACCTTTCTCAAGCCAGGATTTGAGAGGCGGGAGCTGCCACACCTAGTATCCTTTTAACAATGGCCTTATTGAGTGAAAGACATATTATCTATTATGTAACTTAAGCTTAATGTTCAATAATAACATGTATGCCTCCTCTGTTGCAGGCCATGAATTCCTGTTTAATGTGTTATAGCTTAGCTGCATGGTTTGAGGAAGCAAAATTTCAAAACTGCAAGGAGGTACTACAAAGCACAGCACAGGCCAAATTGTCATTAGTTAATTTGTTGTTTTCAAAAGTGTTTAGCCACTTAATTTACATGCCTAATAATAACCACAGCATTAGTCATTATAACAATTATGTGGACAAATTATCCAATAAAACTACTATTGTACTGCACCTGGTATTTTAAACAAGCCAGTTACACATTCTGTCATCAGCATGTCAACTGTAGTTGAGTCTTGCAGTGGCACCTCCAGAATCCAATCATGGCTATGCCGGAGAAATTACAGCTTACCTACTTATACTAGACAACTGTGGCAGGATAATGAGATAGCTATGAATGTGGGCAAGTTAACAAGCTGTATGTATTTTAGGAGGCTAATTCACTGACTATTACGGGCGAGCTGTAAGTTGGAACGTCACCAGAGCCCTAACAACAGAAAGCTCACTAGCGAGCAATATGTTGATTATTTAATTGAATCGTGCTATTTTTTGTCAGGTTGGTGCATTACGATGTCATTATCATTTATAAAAATAACAAACCTCAAGTCAACTGTGTACAATGCACAAAGTTCTGAGTTGGCTGAGTTAGTTTGTGTACTTTAGCTCTTTAGCTGTTTCATTTGGCTTCTTCTACATTGGTATATGAAAATAGTTCAGTAATCATTTTTTAATATAACACAATTGAACTAAATACATTTCTGGTTTTTATTTTTCAAGACAAGAAATTTTGTAATGGCACATATATTGCAATTGTTTTTTCAAATTTTTAATTTTACTCACATATGACCAGTGTTCGGGAGTAGGCTACTTTATATGTTGTTAAGCTAGTAATTTAATTACATTTTCAATAGTTTGCTGGTAGTTCAACTACATTAAAATTTATGTAATAGCTGTAGTACTTAATTACTTTATTTTCTAATTTTGAGGCGTAGTTAATGACAGGAACTAACAACTACTTTTGGCCGTAATTTTTTTTTTTTTTCCAACCGCCCTTGACCAAATATTGCTTCCTCGCTCTCTTTTCCCTCTAATTCTGGTTGATGAGAAGCGCTCTGCTCCACTATAGTTGCCAATGTTCAATTGCCATACATTGCAGGTTTTCCACTCTGCTCTGCATAGTGGTTCTCCCTGAAAAAATGTATTTCTCACATGCATGTCATGTCTGCAACTTACTACATACCTAGAACCACAATTACTTACATTAAGAATATACATTTCTGCCTAGATTAGCTCAGGTCCAGACTAGGGAAACTTTAAATCTTGAAAGTTTTGCGACAGGAAAGCACAACACTTATAATTATAGGTCTACTAGGGCTTTCCTTGTGCCATAGTTGCCATCTCTAATTGCTACTTTCAGTTGTAAGTACCATTAGAATTGTCACCAGGGTAACAAAGAATCTGACATATGTGCAACTGCTAGCTTGAATCTCACCCAACTCATTATTAAGTCAGGCTGTAACAGCTGTTTCATGAAAATGTGCTGTCCAACAACCTGATATGTATAAAATTAGGTTTGTTTGTAACAAGCGCTTCTGATGTTGCCTCTTGTGCAGTTTTACCTGTCACTTAAAATTTTTTTTATTTGTTTCTCATTTTTCTCTGTTTTGGAATTGGTCAGTAATGCCACTTGATGCTATCTGTATATCAAGACACTGCATACACTTGCTTAGAACAGATCACACAGTTCTACAGGAGAGGTTGAAGGAGAGGTAAATGTCTCACTGATAACAGCTGGTTTCCTTGAGGTAGAAAGTTGTGTTGTGTTACCCAGAACCGGGCCCACTAATGTTGTCATAGTCCACTACTGACATCGCCAAAACCAAGGCTTAAGCCTGCAATTACAGACCCCAGCTTTTTCTTGTGATGAGGACCTTTCCCTTTTCTGAGTGAGCCAGTCAGTAGCCTGACATTTGTCAATATTTTCAACAGAAAACATTGTTAAAATAAAGCTGTATTCCTGAATCTCCATTTTTGGAGATTGTTATATGCAAGCAGTTATAAACCTAGTAAGTCACACCTAAGAGTACAAATTACTTATAACTTGTATAGTGCTCACCACCAGTTATGACTAGCATAAAACTTGAATGCAGTTTAATGCTGGTCATAACTGGTGATTCAACAACACAACTATTCTGTACATGTCTTAACACAGAACACACACACACACATAATTTTTTCTAAAAAAAAAAAAAAAAAAATTATATATATATATATATATATATATAGCTCTAAACATGCTTGCAATGTGGGTATACAGTGATTTGAAATTAATTTGTTTAAGAATGAAGGAAGCTGTGTTATCATAGCACTGCTTAATCAGGCGATCCTTCTTAAAGGCACTGCACTTTGTTATTGGACAGGGTTACTCAAAGCTGGCCTTCAGGGCTGTCAGTACTGCTGCTTTTCATTCCTTCCCTTTAATCAGGGGCTGATTTAAACCCGACACACCAGATGAGCGTAATCGCTTGCCAATCAGTGACAATATTGGACTACGGATTCTCAGGCAGAAGAGAAAGTCAGCAGTCGTATGGACCTTGAGGGCCAGATTTGAATATGCCGGTTATAGAAGAACATAAACGACAAAAACAAAATCCTTTGTAAAGCAAGCAAAGGGTTTCCACACAAGCTATTAATAACTGAGGTAAAAACAGCATGCTGTAATACAGTATACTGTATAGTATACCGTATACTGAATAGCAAAAGAAAGGCTAAAATGCACAAAAGGAAAAAATGTGCAACGTATACCATCTCAATAAATCTGTCAAAAAAATAACCCCCTTGCATTTTTATGGGACAATTTTGTGAATGTTTTGTATCTGCAAAAACATAAGTAAATCCAATAAATTTGCAGACACCAGGTGTTACACATATACAGTATATAACTGAGAGTATTTCTCTCTGTGGATTCCTAGACTCCTCTAGCTAACTGCTGGCAGTGTAGAACAAAATGAAAATATCTGAGAGTTGCTAATATTTGAAGGCTAAACATTTGTTCCATAAAATGAATGAATACAATATATGCAATACCTGTGTTGCAGTTAAAAGATGGAACTTGTGAATTAACTATTGATAAATGAGGCCCAGGGAAATGCACTGACAACAGAGGTGAGTTAACTGTCCACCAGGATGTCTTTCTGTCTCTTCCTTTCATAAGCTTGGTAGCTTATTTTTTAATATATTTTTTATTTATTGATAATGGGGCTCTATCTTCTTTTTTGTTCATGGATTTTCTTTAGCTTTTTTTGCCTGTGTATGAATTACGCACTCTTTTAAGAAAGCTGTTTCGTCTTTGTCACTGTGAAAGCTATTTACATTTTTGAAGACTTACTTTAAATTGAGTAGGTCAGTACATATCAGCCTCTTGAATAAATGCCTTTCTCTTGCTCTGCCAGGCTTATGCTTACCTGCACCAATAAGTGAGCCACAATATTAACAGATATGTAGCCAATGTTTTTTTGTTTTTTTTTGCTTGTTTTTAGTTCTTTTGAAAATCAAAAAATCGCCAAGTCACAAATCATATTCTCTCACTTTTTGTATATTCAGATTCATAAAACATCCCTTACACTCAAGCAGAATTCAATAATTCCAGAAACAGGAGCTCCTTCGCATCTCACAAAACCAGAAATATACAGATATACATCCTCCGTCTGATATAAAAGGGAAGACTCATAGCCTTTCAGTTCTTTGTTTTTAGAAAGACAAATATGTGATGCTGACACATAATCTCAACCACGTTTAAACTAAGCAGGTCAGTGCATATCAGGCTCTTGAAAATTGTATATAACATTGTCTTACTATCGTTATAACTTTTCATGCAATTGCCACTTAAAGTGCTTTGTATAAATTAAACAAACAATTTTATTAAAAAATCATATGTCCAGTTGTTTTCATTGCTTTCTAAAGAAAATAACATTATAACTATCTTTATGAATCAAAGGTATGATTGCAAATTGTGTATGTGCCTGCACTGTGTGTGTGTGTGTGTGTGAAAGAGAGAGAGAGAGAGAGAGAGAGAGAGAGAGAGAGATGCTGAGTTGTTAAGAGGGTGCAGGAAGTGAGTTTAAATGCATTCAGAGGACATTTATCACCAAAGGGGCAACAGTAAACTTGTGGGCGGAGCTACATAAAACATGCCTGCCGGGCAAAAAAGGGACGATGGCATGTTCTAACTCTGAAGTATAAATATTTCACAGCAACAAAGTCAACCACAGGATCCCCTCTTATTAAAAGCATTCATATGTAGAGCCTGAGGAGAAAGCTCAGATATAATTACAGTTTACAGTAGGCCAACTGTTTATCAGTGCATGTCCTAGGATTATTTTCTGCGGGGCCACAGGTCGCTAATGAAAGATGAGTGTGTTTTAACATTTGTGTCATAGTGCTTTGCATGTTATAGTGTAGTTTATGTGTTTCTTTTTTTTTTTTTTTTTTTTTTTTTTTTACTTTGGATTGCCTGTCTGGCTGTTTTCCAGAATCAGTGATAGCCTCAACAAGTATGCCGTTGTTTTATTACTAGTTTGGATTGTGTTTTATTATAATCTCTATAGAAGAAATATAACTTCATATTTAAACTTGTGTATTTGTCCACCACATTAGAGAGCAATTGTTTTTCTCTCATCCACAAGTTAATGCTTATACAATCTATGGAGAGGGATGAAAAACAATTGTGGTTTACGGCACAATTCCCTGGTATTTACCACTATGAAACAGAAAACTTTGGGAGAATTTTTTTTAAACAGACAAAGCCATTTGTTACTTTGTTAAAAGGTAGGATATACATATCAGTCAAATTAGGCTACTTAAAAACTGACAAACTACCTTGCTTGCCTTGCTATTCTAGTTACCATGTTAGCAAAGTGAAGTCTTCTGAATTAGCAATCCTTGCAGCTAACAATCCTTAGTAAAGATGTAAAATGGTTCACATTTTCTAGACCACTTCACCAAGAATATTCAAAAAAGGGGGTTTTATTGAAGTTCAACTAGCTGTGATGATTCCTGTTTTCATCCTTAATTGAATACCTCATCTAATAATTGTGCATTGTATCACACTTACAGGTGGAACGGGTACGCTTTTTAGCCTTTCTTCTCAAAGATTTGCACCTTACTAGCGATTCATTTTGAGCCACTCGTTGCACTTCTACTGTAGGGGAGAGTCGGTATAAAAGTAACGCATCATAAATGTAACACGTAACAGGTGCACATCTTTGATATTTAAACTGTTTCGTTCAACTAGTAAGACAAAATGTAGAACACGTTGTGAAAAACAGGTATCTAGTGAGAAACAGAAAATTGAATATCAGGGAAATGGAATACTCATTCGGCTTGCCATAAAAAGCTGTATAAAGTTGCATCCACCGCTGTGGACGAGGGCGGATACACCGGCATAACAGGCGCAGATATAAGCGCACACGCTCACACAGATAACATCTCCGCTTCAGTTACACAACAAATGACGACCGAATTGGACCAAGCGCACGATCCTAGCGCTACCTGCGTGAAGTGCCCCCACTCTGATGACAAAATAGGGGCCAAATCATCCAGTGAGCTCATCGTTTGGCACCGATGTGGGCGCCTGCTTATTATAATCTTCTTATTCACCTTTGTGAAAGATGCTGCACCTCATCCGCAGTGTTTGGACTTCCAACCCCCATTTAAACCTCCCTACCACCTGGAATTCTGTAAGGACTACGAGAAATTTGGCTGCTGCGATCAGACTACGGACAACATAATCGCTGAGAGGTACTGGGACGTCATGGAATTTTATGACATTCGGGAATACGAACTCTGTGGTGAGCTCGTCAAAGAGATTTTGTGCCAGGTACCATTATCGTCCTTTAATGAAACTTTTTTCTCATAATTAACGCAATTTTGAATTGTAGCCTAATATTCATAGCCTACATATCTTCGTGAAACCATTAAATTTGATTCTTCAAGTGGGAGCGAACCACTATTACTTTCACAGTGAAATATGGCATACAATGTATTTCAGTATTAACCCATAAACGTAAAGCTTTGTGACCACAGTTTCTGGTTTTGGTGTTCTAGCTTCGCGCGCCAGCGCACTTGTAGCGGCTCGTATTCACGCTCTGAGTACCGGGAACACCTGTAGATCGCTTGTGTGTTTGGCACAACAAACCCAAGTACTGTGGCACCTACAAAGACAAATAAAATAAAATAAACCAGAATGTACTTCTATGGTGTATGTAACATATTCATTGAACATATTCGTTGTCGACTTACAGATATTTCTCCTAGGACCTGAAATATAGGTATATTGTAAAAGCAGGTGCATGAAGTTACATATTCATCGTTTAAATATAAAAAATTACGCAATGCGTCTCCCGTACGAATTAACGTTACGGTATAGGAAATAAAACTAGGAGCACAAGTTTACCGGGATTATTGTAATTACATTATGAAGTCCAGGAGATACACAGACGCACGCACGCACGCACACACACTATACTAATGGTGTTAATATGCTACGCCTCCACCTGCGCCCCACCGCATGGTGAAATTCTTGTTCATTCTAATTCCTTTGCCTGGTTGCTAGACAAGTAATAGGCCGGTAAACCATTAGGTGGCGCTAGAACCAAAAAAGTTGAAAGATGAATGTGGGAAATGATTACTAGGTTATTTATTTGCAGTTTTGGTGTTGATTTACTAGCATAAATAAAGAATAAAACTGGGCATGTAGTGGTTGTGTTTGCATTTATTCAGAGCTGATGGTTTTCCTTCAATGTTAGCAGGAATGCTCTCCTTATGCAGCTCATCTGTTTGACGCAGAGGACCCATACACCCCAGTGAGAGTCCTCCCTGGCCTCTGCTCTGACTACTGCGCAGAGTTCCACAGGAAGTGCGGCTCGGTGGTGAAGCACCTGACTGACGACCCAGGTCTGCGGGATGCCTGTGAGAAGGACCGCACCAAGTTCTGCCACTTGCTCAACCTGGCCGACCAGGACTACTGCTACCCCAACGTCCTCCGGAGCTCCCTGCTCAACCGCAACCTGGGCCACGTGGTAGAGGACCGCAAGGGCTGCCTGCAGCTGTGCCTGACGGAGGTGGCCAATGGCCTGCGAAATCCGGTGCTACTCCTTCACCCCGGGGACGACACCAGCCGAATGTTCGTGGCCGAGCAGTTGGGCTTCGTCTGGGTGTACCTGGCAGATGGGAGCCGGCTGGAAGAGCCCTTCCTGGACCTGAGTGGAGAGGTGTTGACCACTCCCTGGCATGGGGATGAGAGGGGCTTCCTGGGGATGGCCTTCCACCCGCACTACCGCGACAATGGCCGCTTCTTCGTGTACTACTCTGTGCTGGTAGGGCAGAAGGTGGAGAAAATCCGGATCAGTGAATTGAGGGTTTCCATGCATGACATGAACAAGGCCGATCCACAGCCAGAGAGGTGAGCCCCCTCGGTGCCCAGTGTCAGTTTAGGCACATGGTGCTGGGCGCTTGTAGGCAGACAGATGAAATATGATTGTTTTTATGATTATTATGATCACTGGGATGAATGTGATGATCAGTATTGGGATGGTTAACATTCATATTGTTATTTATCAGTAATTATTGTTGTTCATTATTGCTGACGATTGATTCCCACCGGTCTAACAAAGTGTCTGACCTTGAATTACTTTGCTGAGAGTGTTAATAGAATGCTTTGACATTTAAAGAATAAAATCAATTATTATAAAAGGAATGAACTGGTTAAAAAAGTAATGTCAGCTATTGACTCACACTGAAAAGAGCAATGTGTAGGCTTGAGGGTTTGCGCTTAGGAATAAAGAAGAGAGGGCAAATGTCAATTGTGTTTTTCCTATTATTTTTAGGGTCATTTTTGAAATTGAAGAGCCAGCAGCCAATCACAATGGAGGCCAGCTTCTGTTTGGTTTAGACGGCTACCTTTACATCTTTACTGGGGATGGCGGAAGGGCTGGGGACCCCTTTGGGAAGTTTGGAAATGCACAAAACAAGTGAGGTGACACATAATTTGGTTTGTTCCCTGTCTGGGATGAAGCCAATTGCTTTCTGAAGATGGCCAGTCATAATCGGATACTGACATATCCCTGGCTGGATTCTCAAACTGTAGAGCACAGCCTGCATTCCTGTCCATTTTAATATAATGCATTTTGCCTAAAATTCTGACTACTTTTAAAACATTTTGTGGTATCCACCATGGTAGTACAGTTATGTACTGTAGTCTGTGCCTATGTTAAGTATTTTATTCTTACTTCCCTGCGCTTAAGTATAAGAAGTTTTTAAAAAAGCTCTTAACATTAGCAAATGATTGAACATGGGACATATTAATTCATATGTGTATAAGCAGCATGTGTTGCACACTGTGTAAATGGAATTTAATTCATTTGGAATAAATTGTACAGAATAAGACTATAAAATGAAGCCATTGTTAATCGATTAAGGCCAATGACATTTAACTTACCGTGTTTATAATGACATATATGATTGATAGATCTTATTTGACACTTAAAATATAACAACATCACACATATCTCAAAAGAAATAAGACATAATAATTGCACTTAAATGTGGTGTGAATAATGCAAGGTAGAAAATATATTTCTATGGATAGCAAGCAGAAATGACATATATTATTGAGATTATTACATATCATACTGCACTATTAACAGCCTTAACAAGCATATAATAAATAAAATGCATAAAAATAAGCATATAACATTAACTAAAATAAGTGTAAAAAATAAAATTAAATGTGGCCGTCATACTGTACTTTGTTCATTAACGCGTATTTGAGTTTTTTCTTGAAATTCCCCAGAATATTTATGTATTTTATTTCATTTAGAAGTGTATTCCATTTGACCTTGCCAGTACGAACAGGCTGGTAACCTTGCAGGGTGACACACGGTAGACTCTGGCTCCACCCAGGGAAGGGATGGTTTCAGGATGACAGTGATGGTCTGAAGGATGGTGTCAATTTGCTTGTTGAGCTGCACAGAAAGTGTCTTCCTCTGACTCACGTCTGTGTGAGTCTGATTTGTGATCTTTGGTGTGTTAAGAATGGCAGTTGAGAACAGATGCTTTGACACAGAGCACATGCATGTCTGTGCTCTTCTGAACTGATAGTGAAGATGGCAGCAATAACAACTATTGAACATGTTTGATGATTCCAAGTTGAGGTGTAAAAACAGGGATAAAGCTTTAAAAAAATTAAAGGAAGCAAATAACACTCCCAATGTATATTTAACCTGTTTCTAGTTAGACCTGTGGAACAGTTTGTACTGATCTCTGCTATAACTGGGTTTGTTATGACAGCTGTATCTGTAGCTGTAATTTTCTCATAACTGTACACCGTGTGTTTCTGATATACAGGAGCGCTCTCCTAGGGAAGGTCCTGCGCATTGATGTAAATGGAGACAGCAGCGATGGAAAGCCTTACCGAATCCCTGAGGACAACCCGTTCCTCTCGGATGCTGGCGTGAGGCCGGAGGTGTATGCCTATGGGCTGAGAAACCCGTGGCGCTGCTCAGTCGACCGGGGAGACCCAGTCAGCCAGCATGGCCGAGGGAGGATCTTCTGCGGGGATGTGGGTCAGAACCGGTATGAGGAGATTGATATCATTGAGCGAGGAGGAAACTACGGTTGGAGAGCCAAGGAAGGGTTCGAGTGTTTCGACGTCAAGTTGTGCTACAACTCCTCGCTGAGTGAGTGCAATTGTTTCAAAATGGAACTGCCTGTTGTCTGTCCTATACAATCTTTACATACATATTCTGCTGTATGTTACAATGCAAAATGTCAGTTATTGTAAGGTCTATATCCGACATTATAGGGGTGGCTAAACAAGTGGATTATTTATGAACCACCAAGAAGTATATTTGTGGAATTGTGTTGATCCAGGAAACTAAATGATTATATTATTATTATCCTGTATTATTGTGTGGAATTACTTGTCAATGCGTGCAATAGTCTACCTGGACTCTTTCAAGAAGCAGAGATCTTATGGGAGTTCATGTTCAGGCATGGCACAGTGCTGGATGCCCTCAAGACAGGAGGCAAAATAATGAGTCTTCATGGATTTTATGGCCTGTTCAAGTGCTTGTGTTTTAATGTTTTTACTTTGTTAGGAGACATTCTTCCCATTTTTGCATATGACCATCACGTGGGGAAGTCAGTGACCGGTGGCTATGTTTATAGAGGATGTGAATCGCCCAATCTGAACGGCCTATACCTATTTGGAGACTTTATGAATGGGTGAGTGTGGGGTTTTGAGACTTTATGAGTGGGTGAGGGCAGGGTATGAAGACTGTATTGTTCAGCAGAAATGTTTTGTTGGTTCTGCCTTGATCACATTTAATTTCCTTGGTGACATCATGTCCATTGATAGGTTCAAGGTTATTTCAAGATCTGTTTCTTTGTCAGGGATGTGGGCTGATGTAATTGGGATACATCTGTTCAGATGCTGTAAATATAGTAGCCAGTTTCCTTCCCTCCCATCATTGTTTTCAGTGAAGTTCTTGGTTTGGCTGTTGGTTTCATGTACGATTCTTCGTGATGGTGTATGTGTCCGATGCATTCTTCTTTGCTACCTGTGCTCCAGAAGCAAGCTCTTTCAAGTCGCTCTGGATAAGAGCGTCTGCCTGTAATGTAAGCCTCTTTTGTCTTTCCTTTCTTCTCTTTTTTGCCTTATAGGGGGCATATCCAGCTTGAAGCATGCATAAAGAAATTGTTTGTCTGTGGGCTCCCATTCAAACAATTTACATGCTACTTTTCTTTTGAAGATTTGCACCACCTTTGTTGTGGTGGCCATAAATTACCTTCGCACTAACACCTGCTGACACATATCAGCCTGTTCATGAACACCTACTATTTTATCAGCTTCAGCACAACCATTGCAGAAAAAAGCCTAAGGCATAACACTTGCTGATACAAATCCACCGCACATCCAAACAATAATTAATCTTGACAAATTAAAATACAACACAAAGTTTTATTAGTCATTGTGAAACACAAAGAGCTGCACAGGACCAAATAGGTTGTTATATGGTACTAAAAGAGACCACATTTTTGTAGACTGAGAGACATGGTTTATCTGGCTGCTAATGGAACTTCTGACTTTGAAGACATTTCATAGTTATAAAAATATGCATGATTCCAAAATGTTAGCTAACATTTTCACCTCATGTACATTAGCTTTTTGTTTGTTTAAATCACGCCATTCTATAGATATTTATGTATTTTCTGTGTCCAGTCGGCTCATGGCCTTGCAGGAGGACAGGGGATCAGGGAGATGGAGTGAGAGGAGTGTGTGTATGGGAACCACTGCCACCTGCTCCTTCCCTGGACTCATCAACCACCACCACAAATTCATCATCTCCTTCGCCGAAGACCAAGCAGGTCTGTGCCCCTCCTTCACCAAAAGAAGTCTTCACATTGAAGTATGAATTCAGTATAAGGAATACATATGTTTACATGGCAAGTGCAGAAACTGTCAGGACTGCCAATAATGACAACAGTTTTATATGCAGCCATGGATTTGGATTTAACACTAAGTGAAAATGCTTTCTGTCTCTTCAGGAGAACTGTACTTTTTGGCTACTTCATACCCTGGTTCAGAGTCTCCTTTTGGAACCATCTACAAATTTGTGGACCCGTCCAGGTAACCGTGTGTTATAGTTTAATGTAAAGTAACACAATACTTCATTTTGCCCTCCCTTCTCCCCCTGTGCACAGAGCATATCACCATGCCGGGTGAAAAGTATCAACAGGTGGCAGTACATGCTATGGAGAAGAAAAACGACATTCTTATCAATGCTCTCTCTTGAATTTGAATGTCGCAGTAATTACCTGGCTCTACAAATAGTGGAATGGAGTGGAATAAAACAATAAATCTAAGATGAAACATTTGTTTAAAAAATGATGGACCTATTTCCTTATGCACTGAAAAAAAAAGTTTCAATGGATAAGCCTACAATTTTTACTTCAGTTTGTTATATCTATATATTTTTTTTAGGTTTTCTCAATTGAAAGATTTTAGATTCATTTGAATGAACCCAAAAATATAGATGTAACAAATTAAACTAGAATTTTAGTTTTATTCAATGAAGCAATTTTTCTTTTTAGTGTGCAGGTGATAATAAATTAAAAGGAGCAAAAAGTTATGGTCCACCTTGTTCTGCAGGAGAGCTCCGCCAGGGAAGTGCAGGATAAAAACGCTTCCAGTGAAGGTGAAGGGGAAACGGGTCCCGTTTGTGGCCCGAGAACGTGAGTAAAACCAAACAAACAAAAACATATTCTGTCTTTAACATCTAACCTAGCCACCATATGTGATTTGCTCTAAATATTAAACACCAAAAAAAAAGGTTTTAAATGAAATGTTGATCATACATATGGACATTAAAGGAAATCTGAATTTCAGATTTTTGTCTTTGTAATTTCCAGGGACTGTGTTAGAGTTGAATGAAAAACCTACAAGGCCTCCATTCAAAAAATTTAAATTTACCACTAAACTACCAGCAACAAGTTTTCCCACAATGACCAAGGCCTCACCCGTGGCCTTGCCCACAGAAACAGATGTACGAGGAACTATACCATGGAAACCAACACAGCAGCCCATCAGACAGGAGGAAGATTTAAAAACCAAGTCCTGCCCCAAGTCTCCAACTGCAAAATTTCATAAGAAAAAAGTGAAGGGAGGAAAGGTGAAGAAGAACGGACAAAAGGGAAGGAATTGTGTGAAGAAGACCACCCCCAGGAAAGGAATCCATGTGAACAAGACCAGTGCCTTGAGAGGAGTTAGTGTGCATGCGTCCACTCCCTTTAGAGGACTTAGTATTAACAAGACCACCCACATGGAAGGACATACTATGAACAAGACCACTGCATTGGAAGGAGTGAGTGCGAACAAGACAACCCCCAGGAAAGGAATCAGTGTGAACAAGACTACTTCCTTGAAGGTAGATAGCATGCACAACTCCACTTCCTTGAAGGTAGTTACAGTGAACAAGACCACCCCCATGGATGGAAATGGTATGAATGAGATCTTGGAAGGAGTTAGTATGAACAAGACCACTCCCATGGAAGGGGTTGGTGTGAACATGACCTTGAGTGGAGTCACAACAAACAAGCAGGACAGAAGACTAGAAGCTAAAGGAATGATCAGGGGCAGAAACAGCCCACACAGTGCAACACGGGAGGGGAGATGGAGGAGGGACGGGGGGCGACGTGGGGCTGGGAGAATGTGAGAGAAGAGATCATAATCCCACCAAAAACTAGCGCAATGTTTTTATTACAAGAATAAAGAAACAGCTTTGACTTGTTATAAAAGTATGCACTCTGAAAATTAACGATCAGTTTATTGTTGAGTTTTTTGTGATGCCCTTACACCCAGAGAGAAAGCATTTCCACTGGCCATTATCACACACAGGGAAGAAGCTGGCTGCATTTTGTGACATCATCACATCCAGGAAGACAGCCAGCCTGGTTTTGAAATCATAACATCCAGGGAAATAGCTCATATGCCAGTCTTTGTAACATTTGTAACACTTTGTAACATTGTCATGCACCAGCAGACAGCCCAAATGCCCTGTGGTTACTGCAATATTTTATGAATAAGAAGCCTCCTAAAATTGAATTACGGAGAGAGTCAGGAAACCTCCATTCTGCATTTTAACAGGAGACATAAACATTAGCTGTCATCAAAAATCTTACCTTGAATAAGTGTAGAAACAGCCTATATATTACCTGAGGCTCTCCTTTATATGTTAAAAAAAATCTGATATGTTTTCCAAGTAATGGAAGGAAAATTGTTCACCAACTTGCAAGGACATAATGACAACATAAAAAGTCTTCAGAGTCTAGGGAAAAGATCCATTGGGAGATGCATTCATCATTCAGAATAAGACATGTCAAGGTTTCACTGTTTATACATTTTTGTTTGTAATTAACCTTAGGCTGTAGTAGTGTACACTGGATAAATTTATAATTGAAAGGTGTTTACATCTGGGAAGTAAGTTTGTAGAAATTTAAAAACAATAGATATTATTTTCTTATCAACTTTTCAGTAGAAATTGGGCTTAGTAACCTTTCACAAACAGGTATGAGAACAAGAGCAATCAAAAGACATTTAAAAAAATACAAAGCAGAAACCAATTGCTATGAACACCTGGATACCTTTGTGTCAGTGGTATTTGTTAAAGATGATATAACCGGCCCACTATGTTTCCTGAAGCAGCGATTATATTAAACATTAATGATATACAATAATCGTGGGGTTGCTGATTAGTTCTTCTGTCAAAACTTATAGACCATCAGAGTTGAAAAACCATTTCATTGCCGCACATGCCATGACATATGCCCTTTGATTGTTTTCTTGTAGGCTTCCCTCAGAGTAAATGTTTAAACATCCCACAGCTCAGCACATTAACATTGGTTAATGTGTTATCCTTTAACAAGAGCCATCCTGCAAATGCCATCTCACAAACTGTAGCTGAGTTTCAAATCCATAGTTTTTAACACAAGGACCCCCATTCTTTTAGTACTGTATTCAGAGAGGAGAACACTATCATTAGATGACATAGCTGTTTGCCACTTCTGTCACCAAATCGTAACTCTGAGGAATTCTGTCTGAGGCTTTAAAGCTTTCTACATTCCAAACACATGATGTGACACGATCTGGTGGTCCAAGTTTGTGGATAAAGGCAGATCAGAGTCACAAGCATACTATGTAAAAGCTGCAGAAAGAGGCCATTTTCCCCATCAAAGGGCAGAAAAACTTTCAAAAGACAAGTTTGTGCTCGACATACTTGAGCAGGAGCCTTCTTCTCTAAAAGAAAAAAATAAGAAAAATAAAATAATTAAAGGCATGAGTGAGTTTAGTAGGTAGGATGTATCATGTTTAGAAAGATAAGCTAGATCTTTTGGAATGACTAACAGCAATGTTAATCACTACCATCCATCCATCCAGATCCATCCAATCAAGATGGTGTATTCTTCCAGCTGAGCTGCGTAGCCATTCTGCCCGTAAGACCGCAAGTTTTGCACACCTAGCGTAAGCAGACTGCAGATGCCAGATCAACCAGGAGAGTGGCTATTGAGCAATGAGATGGTGAAAAACCTGCCATTCAATACCATCACTTCCTGGCCTCCCCATTAGGCTGCAGTCCACAGTTGACACATGCATGTTAGGATCCAGCTCCAGACCAGGAGTGCATCACAGTATTAAGAAGCAGTACTTTAGATATACCACCAGAATCAGTGCTTTAGAAGTACCACCAGCCCAGAACTATGTAAACTCATGCTAAATAATTTAAATGGATATATATATGTATATACATACATATACACAAAGATACTGTATTGTAAATCTTATTCCAGTGTTAATCTAAGAGAGTTGAAATGAAACTCCATGGAAGATGTCTGGCAAGTGAGAATTTGTAGAAAATGCCAGTTTCTTGCAAAATGTACTTGTATAATATTTGACACTCTTAATGACTCTGAATAAAGAACACAAGCAATATTAACTGCTAAAACATCTAATTGTAGTCAATGTGCTTGGCGAACTTCAAAAATGTAAGTTCAATCCAGGCCACATGCTTTATTCAGAGGTTACACATTGCATCCTTTTTACTCATATTCACCACAAATTTTGAAAGTGCGTTGTGGCTGTTACGTCCCCTGCCTCTGCTGGTCTGGGTGGTCCAGGTGGAGGTAGTTGCCTCACTGCCTTATTGTTTGATTGCCTCCACCTGCCTGTGGCCAGCATAAGCCCTGTAGTATAGGACAGGAGAGGATTTTCTTTGGGGTTTTCTTTTGTGTAGCTTTGTGGTTAGCTTTGTGGTTTTGGTGTTTTTGGAGCTTGTTTTGTTTTTGTGAACTTTGTGGGTTTTTGTTTGTTTTAGTTTGCGATTAGTTTGTTATTTATTCTAATAAAATGTCTGGGTTTGTGTTTTTAGATCAGTTTCTGTCTTGTTTTTGGACATATTTGTACTCAGTTGTGGAGGCCCTTCGAGGTGGCCGTAACAGTGGCCAACTGCTTTGATTACAAAACTAATTTTGATAACTTTTCATCAGCATACTCCAATGGATGAGCATCCCGTGTTTAGTGAACACTGACACCCTGGTCCTGGGGGAGTTCATTTTGGCCATGAAATGCAATATTTGAATTTATCGAAAATAACATATGGCAGAAATTTAACCACTGTGTAAATTTTATTCAGCCCTCTTTACTGAATGTATAGATACAACATTTTTAAGTTCGGCCAAAGAAAAATAAATGGCAGAGTTATGATCCAAAATGCTTTATCTGAAGGTGGCACAACATAACATAAAATTGTGGTCAAAACTCCTCGTGGCCTCATGAGTCAAATACATTTGTGAGTTTTATCCCATTCTAAATATCAAGGTTTCTTCTGTTTATATCCATACCCACACCAATGTATGAGGAACTAATGACACCGATAAAAAATAAGTCTTCAGAGTCTAGAGACTACTGTAAGCAGCATAAATCGCTCAGAATAACACATAAGAGAAAATATAATAGAAGCAGAGGGGAAATGACTGATGGGGAAAAGCTTGTGGATTGAAAGGCCATTACTCTCTCCGTGGTATGAAAATACCAGGTTATGCCAAAGCTGGTCAGATTAAAGGCAAGTTTAAACTTGCGATTCCAGCTTTATTTTGAGCTCTGTCCTTTGAACCCTCTTCCTTCTCTGCCTTTCCTTCAACTTCAGGGATTCCAAACCTCTTTCTCTAGGCTCTTCAGAGAGAATTTGGTACCTCCCTCTTCTTGTACATTCACAATACCTGCTTAAACTACAACAACCCATTACTGTTTGCTACATTGGTACAGTTTGAGCCCCAAGTCTTACCCTGTAACTGGGACAATCCAATTCCAAATCCTGTTTTTTTTTAAACCCAGCACTTCCTTACAATCTTTGGAGGTGAACACTGTAATTAGTTGACACATCAATCTTTTTGACGCCTCTGTCACCAAGTTGTCTGTAACTTTGAGGACTTATGTCTGAGGCCCAAAGCTCTCCTTCCGAAGACATGATGAGTAAAGATGGCTTTGTTCCAAGTTTGTGGATATAGGCAAATTAGGAGCATAGGCATGCCACATAATAGCTGCAGAAAGAGGCCATTTTTCCATTAAATATCAGAAGAGCTTTCAAAATACAAGTTTGTGCTTGAAATACATGAACAAGATTTTTGTTTTTGCTTTTGCAAAACAATATCGTATCCTCCAATATTGGGACATTGGAGGGGGAGAGAACACAAATAGATACTGTTTCTGAGGCACAAAGGAGACGAGGCAGTAGTGGAGGAAGGGTGAATACATTTCCTGAGTATTGGGATGTACCCTATAACTTATTGCCAAATGTTCAAATGTGTAACTTAAATACTTGAATAAGGGGCAGTAGTTTAGCATCCTAGACTAAGACTGCTGCCTGAATTAACCCAAAGCACGTTCACTTGAAATGCTTATGTTTACACTGAAGTCATATTTACAATATTTCAAGGCAACAAGTACATTTTCAGTTCCTTATTATTCCCCATCTTGGGGAATCCACAGCTTGTGGAGTTCCACCCCAATGGAGACATGTAAATGTTTTTCGCTTTTCTCCTGGATTCTCCTGAACATTCCTTGGATTTCATAAACAGATGAATCAACACAAATTGCATGTTACACATGCTGTCAGTTTGTCTTATAATGTGACTTAACATTTGGATTTTAAATCAACTGCAAATTATTAAACAGCCTGTTACAGCTAATTGAATAGCTGACCCTTCATGGTAAAATAAATCGTCTTCAAATGAATGCACAACAGCGCAACATTCAGCAAAATATTTTGCTTGCACTGTGCACGCACACTTGCAGGTTCATCTGTTGACATAAATTACACCATAAGGTTTATTTGCATTCAACTGTAAATTTTAATGAGGTTTATGATCAAGTCAATGTGTTTCACAACTATGGATATAAGATGATAATGTGAGAACAAGAGAGAGGATTTCATTAAAAGGTAGAATGCTCTGTGAGGTGTCTGAACAGAAACGGTAAGAGATTAATCCACACAATCTATAAACTCGACTAAAAATATATATCCTTCGGCACAGATATTCTCTCAAGTGATTTTGAATTTTCTGATAAGGTGACATCATCATGCTTTTTTATCCTTTTTACGGCTGAAGCCGATTTCCTCATTCCTGGTTAGCGACTCGGTGGTTAGCTCAGAAGCTCATTATGTACACAGGATCGCCGACCTGAACAATTCCGCTCCTCTTGACACTGTAGTACTGTCCAAACAGCGGGGAGGATTTATAGAGTTCCTTCTCTGATGGGTCGCACAGACGGTAACTATGGAAACATTGATTTCAATCATTTATTTATTACAGTTCTGAGAGAAAGTGGGTCAAAAGATCAGAAAGATTCCACACATTACAATGACTATTTTCCATTGTGACCATGAAAAAAGGTTTAGTTGACAAATTCTTCAAGCTGCAAATTTATAACTACAAGGATATAACTATTAATTCCTTTCCTACATACACAGGTTGGAAAGTGTGCAGACACCCACAGAGTGGATCTATGCAGACTTTTATCTTGCTTTCAGTAACACACAGTAATGCTTACCTCTTGAGAGTCTCCAGAGGCTGTTTCCTGTCTATAACCCCTGTGTCCGGATCCACAGTAGTGAAAATACACCTGATGGAATAAAGAGAGTCACAGCCACAGTCACTCCTCTGTAACCTGCTACACACAAGTTCACAGTCAGCATTTCCCTCCAGCTCATAGACTACACACCCTTTTTCTAATAAAAAAAAAGCTTTATTTTTTCAACATTTACTTCGGATATTCTTTCGACAGTTGATCCAATTACCCATATTAAACATAAGTCACAAAAGCATTCCTGATCAAAAAATACATGCATTTTTGTTTTAAAATTAGACCTGCCTTCACTGCTCAAATAAATGATTTAATTTTATAAAAATAACTGATTTTTATCAAAAGTGGACACAATGAGACACCCTACCTGCTACAGGACATCACTCGTTGGAGCTGCACATTGCCAATTTGGATCAGGTCCCAGGAGTCCTTACAAGAGGGAACAGTATCAGCACTGCCATCTCAATCCTCAAAAAAATTGAGGAAACTGTGCCATCTCACTCCACAGAGAGGAAACAGTGCCATCTCACTCCACACACAGAGAGGAAACTGTGCCATCTCAATCCAGAGACAGGAAACAGTGTCATCTCACTCCACACAGAGAGGAAACAGTGCCATCTCACTCCACACAGAGAGAGAAAACTGTGCCATCTCACTCCAGAGACAGGAAACAGTGTCATCTCACTCCACACAGAGAGGAAGCAGTGTCATCTCACTTTTGGTAGGGCCAAAAATGTGCATAGAAAGTTAGTCCCCAGGATCAAGTCTGATTCTGGAGTTTCAGCTGTTTCTACCTGATATGACGTTATCCTGTCTGCTAGTTAACTTGGCACATAACGCTGGGTGATTATTCAGTCTTCACATGTGCAGCATGAGACCGAAATTGAGTTTGGCTGGTCTGTTTTTACAGAAATTTATGGAAGCATGTAAAACCTCAAATCCCACAAAGTACCTCTGCATAGGCATCGCAGCCGCTCACAACAATATTGGGTCTGAACTGGGCCACGGTCACAGCACGTTCCAGTCTCGTGTTCAGGTCAGCCACCGAGGCCTCGGACAGCAGATTGACCGGAGCAAGGTCAGGGTACACCACCTGTTGACCAACCGGCAGAACCGCAACCGTTTACTCACGCCCTAATCTATTCTTCCTGTCGAGTGGGCCTACATGAGAACAAGAAAAAATACCAAAGTAAGCCGACCGCGTAAAGATGATCATAAGGCCTACCCCTTTACCCGAAAATAATTAAATAATTCAAGGTTGACCTTGATTTACAACCAAACCTTCATTTACAACCAAAACAAGGCGGCAGGACAACCTTTATCTGAAACAAGAAGACTGACCCCATTAACAGTAATATCAAAAGGTTTATTTAATAAAGCAAAAGCAAAAACACTTGAAACATGGCAAAGGGCTTGACAGTTGATTACTCATCTTCTGGGTAAAATGTAATTTCTGTTCTATTATATCTGCTTATTTGATCTGTACTTCACTTTTATATTTAATTTTATTATTATTTAGACACAGACCAGGGGGTGGAGGGGTTGGGAGGACTGCTGTGGGGTGGGAGGTGGGTGGAGGGGGTAATTGATAAATGTATTGCAGTGTTTTAATTATGTGAGATTGTTGAACGATAAAAAGTTTCACAAAAAAGGCTTGTTTAAAAATTGCTTGCCTTCTCATTGGGAGAGAAGAGGGGCACTTTCTCCACTGGCCTCCTGGGGCTCATCTGTGACTCATACTGCACGAGGCGGAAAGTCTTGCCAGAGTCCAGGTAGCGGGTGAGCCAGAGAGAGGCCTGGTCCCCACAGTCTCTGCCCTGAATATCATCACTAAACACCCTGAAATGAACAACTTTATTGTTGCAACTTGCCATCATGTTGATATCAATAATTTGGTACATAGACTGATTTCAGCTGGTCTGTACATGTACAAAAAGCCTACACCCTATATATAAGCAACCTGCCTCTTTCAAATGACATTTAAAAAAATAAAATCATTGAATATACGAATTGTATGCTGTAATAATTGACCATATTTTAAAAACACAAATATGATCGCAGCTAAATATACAGTAAAGCGTAACACATTTTACATTACCACTAATTAACTGGCTATTAAGATATGTTTCTTATATTTCATACTTAGTGATTTTATGTTCACTGATGCACATTTAGATAATGTAAGCCCTGCAAGCCTGCATACCTGCAGGTGACCACAGGGTTGTCTGGGTGTTTGAGGGGGATCCTCAGTTCCTCCATGGAAGGACCATTGAGACACAGCTCTCCCCCCTCACTCACCAGTGTCACCAGCACCAGGCGCGGTTCCTGTCGGCCCGTTACCTGTCTCCCGTCTTCTGTGATGACAAGCCAGTGTCTGTTGCGAAAACATGCAACCACTGAAGTCACTGTCTGTAGCAATAGCACAGAAGCACGCTGTCAATTTCCACGGACTGGACAACAGCTAATGGACCACACAGCTATAATTTAATTTTTCTCTGGCATGTTTCCAAGTTTAGTTTAGAAACACAAATTCACTTAACTGTATTTTACAGCACTGGGCCACATTGGCTAGTAGTAATTACTGCTATATCTTCGATGTCTGGGCAAATTTGGTAGGTTATATGAGCTGTATGCCATTCAGCATGATTCATTTTTATATTTTTAATTGCTGTATAAATTCTGTATGCCGGCTCCCACTACACGACTTTAAACATCCTAACGTCCGTGAGCAGCTCACATTAAACGACCGTCCGTCCTTATTTTCTTGTTCAGTCGTAATGGTGTACACATTTAACTATTTGCAAAGATCGGGGATCACACACTACACGACTTTTTTTTCGGAATTCTGAATACTCAGCGATAGACTTGTTGCCATAGAGACCACGGGCACGGGACAGTCCCAAACGGAACTGATGGAGCTTGACACCCAGCAACAGCTCGGTGTTCCAACTGTGTGTGCGGTGATCTGTACTGATAAACAAGTGCCGGAGCATACCCCAGCGTCCACCATAATTCTTCCGATAAAAATCAAACATGTTTGAAATTATCAGGGCATCCCCGACGTATCAACAACCACATCTGGAGGCTCCCACCACCAGATTATCCGTTCCGAGTCCAAACGACCCCATCTAGGTTCCGACGAGCGACCGGCTGTGAGCTTATGCCTAATATAAGAAAAAAGTTCCAAAGTGTGCTTCTGGTTGATTGTATAAAGTGAGAAACCGATTCTTAAACGTCAATCACTACTCCTGGTTACACAACACCCCCCTCCCCAGTGTACACAATAGTGTAAACTGCTCAAAGTCCGCGCACCATTCAAAGGGAACGTCTAACGGGCCTTCTCAATCATGAACGCATTCAGGTTATTCTGTGCTTGGTTTTTGTAGCTAAATGCACGGTGCTTGCATACCTGTCGCTTCTTGGAGCCTGGAATATACGACTCATTTTGTAGCTTTACTTACCTGTCCTTTAGTTCGCCGAATTTCAAACCAATTTTTGGACATTCAGCCGTGTTCACACTTATACCTTTCCCAGATTTCATTGGGTAGATAACAAGTTGCGACACAACTCCTACACGAGTAACCTTTTTCGGTTTTTGCCAATATATATATCCAAATCCCAATGCAAGTGCAGTCAGAACGACTCCCGTAGCATATATAAGGGTTTTGCTGGTTTCGTTAAATGCATTTTTCACCGTGACTTTCAGATCCATCTTTAACAATTGACGTTGCAACGAACTTTGATCACAGAAAATCAGTAACCGAAGTTTTACCAGTACCTCTTCTTTTATTCGACTCGCGGACTGTAATTCACCGCAAAGGTACATTACCGCCACCTACTGTGCTGGCGTGGTGCAATGAGATCTGTTTCAACGATGCTCTGAATAAAATGATTTATTTTGCGGAATTGTGTTTATTCGTACTCTTTTACTTTCTTTATTGTTTATTGTTCTTAAATCAGGACGTTTTTTTACCTATTATATTTAGAACAACTGCTTAAAGTGTAGGAAATATCAGGATTTAACAAAGTTGGTCTAACTAAACACATGACGACACACTGAATTACTTGGATCATTGATACTTTGGGGCTGTTTTGCTGGAAGAGGTCTAGGGGGACTTGCTAATAACAATGGTATGATTAATTCCACAGAGGACCAGAACATTTTGACCCAAAACCTGGTTGCCTCTGCCAGTAGACTGAGACATGGCAATACATGGCTCTCGGCGAAGGACCCAAAAATACCTTGAAATCAACAACAAAATGTTTTGCAATAGCAATCTCAGTCTCTGGACATAAGCCCTTTTGAAGACCTGTGGTCTGAATTGAGTGAAGAGAGCAGTCCGTTAGTGCAAACCTAAGGATATCAAGGATAAAAGGCTCTGCTTCATAGAGCAATAGTTTGAGATCCCTCCAAATGTGCTCTCCAACATTATCTTACAGGAAAAGGGTCTGTGTATCCTTGCCAGGGGAGGCTGCACTAATCACATGGGTGCCAATAATTGTGAAACCAGTTTTTTTTTTTCATTTTAAAAATGTTATTTTGGTTTATTGAGTTTAATCATTAATACACTGGAAACTGCATGTTATTTGTTTTATATAATTTCTGTATCAAAGGTGCCAATAATTCTGGACCTGACTGCATACAGTACACAGCATAAATGAACACACCCCCTCTCAACATAAAAATATATTTCTACTTCTAAATGATCACCGTTACAATTCATGGAAAGATGATGAAATTGAAATGTATTAAACATATTTCTTTATTAAATGTACACGCTTGGTTAGATTCTACAAATATGTAATATTCTAGTACTTAGCATGTTCTCCATTACTTTTAAGTACTGCACTGACCCTTCTTGGCACTGAATGTGCAAGTTCACAATATATCGCCACGTCTATCCTGTTCTGCTCCTGGAGGATGACCTCCTTGAGTGCCTTGATGTTTGATGGGGAGTGCTGTTCAACGTCTCTCTTCAAAATTCCCCACGGGTGCTCAATCGGGTTGAGGTCATGTGACGTACTTGGCCTCTGCAGCACTTTCACCTTGTTCTTCCTTAAGAATGCAGCAGTGGCTGAATGGAAGTGGAAGAATGTTAAGGGTCATTGTCATGTTGAAAAAGCGCCGGACGGCCCAGGGTGTGGAGAGAGGGTAGCATCTTCTCTTTCAAGATTTTGCAGTACGTCTGCAAATTCATGATGCCATCGATGAAATACAATTCCCCCACACCTTCAACACTAATACATCCCCATATAAGAACCTTACCACCGCCGTACTTCACTGTGGGGACCATGCACTTCTCACTGTACTCCTCTCCCTTGCGACGCCATACATTTTGGATGCCATCAGATCAAAAAAGATTTGACTTTGGTCTCATCAGACCAGAGTATGGATTCCCAAAAGTCTTCACTTTTGTCAATATGGGCCATGGCAAAGGCTAAATGGGCTTTCTTGTGCTTTGGCTTCAGCAGTGGTTTCCTGCATGGACGACAACCATGCATTCCACTTCTATGCAGGGTGTGTCTTACAGTGCAAGATGAAACAATCACTCCAGTTTGGCTTTCCACAGCGTTTGGCAGCTCTGAGGCACTTGCTTTGCAATGCTCCAGCACTTTGCTCAGCAAAAATCACGAAGGTTTGAAGGTTTCAGGGAGCTTGTCACAAGTACATCTTTTCAGAATTTCTGTATCACATTTGCCACTGTGTTCTGACTTAATAACAGTTATTTGCTTATCCTCTGGTACCCATGTCCTGTTTCGTGCAATGAAATAACTTTTTTCTCAAGTCTCCAGACAATTCTCTCCCATGTGGTGCCATTGTTGTCAGCATTAAGTCTGAGAGTGATTCAATTGGTTAAGTACCACAATTGTCAACCAATTACACCTGTTTGAGTGTGGTGGTTCAACAGACTCATCTGCTGATCAATTGCCCTTAACTAGCGCCAGAAAACATTTTTAACTTTCAGGAGGGTGTACTCAGTTTTTCAACATGGCCTTTTATCATTTTGATAAGAAAATCATATATTCCTGTTTAGTATTGACATGTTTCATTGGGAACTGATAAACCATGTTTCTGGAACATTACATGATATAGGAACCCTGAATAGGTCTTATTTGTAAAGAGAGATGGATTTGTTAGGTTTCAGAGGGGGTGTACTCATTTATGCTGTGTACTGTATATCTCTATTCACGTTTGTTTTCATGAAGGGCCAAACAACATTGTGTGCTTAAATGAGGAAAATGTTTATTTGAATGAGGACAGGATGACAGATGACAGGGTTTGTAGCAGTTGGAAATTTTGTCTGATATATTTATACTTTTTTCAAATGCTTAGAATATGCCCTTATCAATGGCAATTCAATAGCTTATTAGTAATATATGTCTGGATGTTAACTAAAGAAATTCGGGATATAGCAAAGTGGCCCAATTCAAAGCTAAATTCAACTGGTTAAACACCACATGGCATGGAAAAAAAAATACAGAACTGTTAATGCTCTTTACATAGGGACCTCACAGTAAAATTAAAACTTTAATATAATTGTAGAAGAGAAAAATATACATCTAAGATTAAATAACCCATAATTTTTGTTCCAGGAATGATCCGTGTGTATGTGTATCTCTGAAAATCAAATTAAAATTTTACGCCATGCTTTCCACCTTTCTGAATAGCCGCACTTCGCCTTCACACAGGTTATGAGGCACTCACTGGAATCCATATGTTACTACACTGTGTAGCTTTCATGATCCATTCCTACAGCAAATCCAAAAACACTTAATTTCTTTTAAAATAGCATATATTCTAGACACCAGCACCCCCCTGGCCAAAGTCAGACTAAGCATCAGACTAAGCAAATATGGAATAAATTGCCTACATATGAATATAAGGTTGCTTATCTTTAGTAACATATAAGCTAAACATTTTTTAAAAGCTATACCAATACAATACCAGGGTGATTATTTACCTATTTAATTTGAACACAGTACAGTTTCATAAAACTACAAAAATACTGTACTTGCTTCTATAATTCACAATGAAACACAACAGATGATGATGAATGCAGTTATAATATGTGCATTATAAACAGGTATATGAAATACAGGTGCAGAATGAGTAAAGAATTCTGACTTGCTGTTATTTCACCGCAAAAGTTTTCACAAAGCACAAATCATTTTGTAAAAAATGCAGCTAATTGACCATGTTCCCACGGCTGTTTTCAGGTAAAAGCGGAAACGTTTTTCCATTTGCAGGCAAATTTGATCAAATGGGTTTATGCAAACATTTCTACAACAGCGGTCATTTTGCCTATGTGTATACACAAGGCTATATTACTGTCTGGTAAAGCAATCGTCACCAATGATCCTAAGTGATCAACAAAGATAACTGGCAAATTGAGGTCCAGAAATAAATCAGCAAAAATTTCCTCTACTTTATCACTATCTATGATTTAATTAACTGCCATGCTTACAATATTTGTAAACTGACTGGTTTTGTTTTTTCCAAGCTCAACCTGACTAATTCAGTCATATATATATATAGCACATTAACATAATAATCTACATACTAGTCATTCCTAACATGTTTGGCTGTTTCATTTAATTCATTCTGAAATTTTGAGATGCCAAAGGAGGCAGACTGGAAACTATCTTTAAAATAATACCTTTTCTGAAGTAAGAGAGGCTTTTTTATTTAGCCATAGGAATACATTTATAGGGCTATCCATTTGGTGAGGGCAGAATAAACTACTGTCTCTAGTGCTGTAAACCCAAAGCTGCTATGGAAACATCATTGTAATCGGTACATCTACAGTTCTGTGCGGTTTCATGCAAATATCCTAACTGTTGGTGGGTCTAGCTTTATATGCAGGGACAGTGGGAGGGGCTGTGGGGATAGAGGGTGTAGCTATGGAGATAGTAGGTATGGCCGCGGCGAAAGAGGGTGTGGCCCTGGGTACAGTGGGCTCCATTTGGCAAGGTTTCAGAGCACATACTCTATTATAAGGCTTCAAACTCGTCGATCCTCTGCTTTGTGTTGCCCATACGGATCTGCCGCAGAGTCTTGTACTTGTCCCGGCCAGCGCGCACATTTTCTGTGTGGAGCACGTCGTTCTGGGTCGTCTTGCTGTCATCGCGGGCTTGGGCCAGCTCCGAGCTCAGTGCCTGGTAGGAGAAGAGAGGAGTCGGAGTTCATACGAATACAATCTGACAGTCCATAGCAACTGTACAATCGCTCAGGAACAAGGGACCACAAGCCAGCTAAGACTTTCTAACTGTACAAGACCGTTTGTGAACCCCACTGCCAGAAAGCGTGACCTCACCATTAGCTGTTTCTGCACACGCTCGTTCTTCTCGGCCTCGGTCAGGCGCTCCTCCTCATTGCGGTGGTCGTCGATGCCCTCGTTCTGCAAGTCGGCGCTGTAGGAACTGCTGTTCTCCTCGCTGTCGTCCTGCTCGATCTCGTCCACGTGCTCTTCGACCAGGGGGGCAACAGGAGGCGGTGGCGGGGCTGTTTGCACCATGATCAGCTCCTCTTTGGTCTTCAGTAGGTCATCCTGCACCTCCTGAGCCTGAATCCATACATGTTATGAAGCCAGTTCGAACAGTGGCTCTGCAGGCCAGATAGTGCTTACAGTGCAGGTGTATAACATAAGAGACCACTGTTACAGTACAGTTGTATAGTATAGAAACAGCTCTATCAGTATGGCTGTATGATAAAGACAGCTCATACAGTACAGTCGTATGGTAGAGAGACAAATCTTTCAGTGTGACTGTATGACATAGATACAGGAATTATTGTGGCTGTACACTACAGTGTTTACAGTGTGGTTGGATGGTATATGTTCTCTTACAATATGTTTAGATGGTATAGAGCCAGATATTACAGTGCAGTTGTTTGGTATAGAGACCGCTGTCACAGTGTGTTATGCATGGAGACACTCACCCTACACTGCCACCTCTCTGCCTCCTCCTCCTTGGCTCTCTTGGCCTCCTCCAGCATTGCAATCCTGGAGGTGTACTCCTCAAGATCCGCAGCCTGACAACACAGATGGTCACTTATTACGATGGCAACCATGCAGCCAAGTCTGTTCACCAATAAGCAATGTGGGCTAGTAAATGAAAAATCATTTGGCATGCCTTTCAATCTGGATGGTTGTTAAAGGAGTTTGAGGATTAAAATGGCTAGAAGTGCTATGGGAGGGAATCTACATAGCTAGTGGTCTTAATGCTACTAAAGACATGTTTGTACAAATCCCCTTAAGCATGGCACATGGCTACACAGGGTCACAGTTCCTGTGTTTTTAACAAAATACTGAAAAGCTTGTGCATAAAAGCTTGTGTGTAAAAAATGAGAGCATACAAGGCAGGGTGGTCTAGTCCTTCTACCATTAGCTAAATTTGATTGGGGTGACAGGCTAAGCTCGTAGCTCAGCAGTGCAGCTCAGGAGCTATCTCTGTAAGTGTTCTTCTGTGTGACAGCTGCTCTGCTTCTCACCAGCTGCTCCTGACTCTTGACCTGGTCCTCAGCCTGCCTCTCCAGTTCCTCTTTAGCCTTCAGAGCGGCGTAGCGCTCTGCCTCCAGCCTGGCTGCCTCCTCCTCCACCCTCCTTCGCTCCTGCTCCAGCTGCAGGGCCCTGTCTATCTGCTCCTGCAGGGCTGAGACACGGACGCAGTCATTATTGCAGCTCACACACACACAGAAACACAGGAGCTGTCAAGACCGCAGTTCTCACACACACAGATACACAGGTGCTGTCAGGACCGCAGCTCACAAGCACGGGTCTTCTTTCCCTACCTCTCTCCGCCTTCTTTGACTGCTCCTCAAACTGGTACAGCTTCATCATCAGCTCCTGCTTCTCTCTCTCCATTTGGTCCTTCTCCCTTTCCATGGCTTCTCTCTTCTTCTTCTCACTGTCGAGCAGGGCTCTGCGGGGCAGAAACAGGTGGTGAGACAACACACCACACCGCAGCGCTGTCACTCACGCTCGCCCCCCTCTCTTCGCACACGCTCACACAGGCCCGCGGACCCAAACACATGCACACACAGACAGGGTGCGGGTCCCTCACCTCTCCATCTGCTTCTGGTGCTTCTCCTCACGGGCCTGGGCCTTCATCTGCTGGACCTCGATGGTGTCGGGCTTGCGGCGGCGCATGTACAGGTCGTGGTTCCCCATACACAGCGCCAGGATGCGCTTGTTAACGCGCAGGCGAGGGGCGTAGAACACAAAGTCCTGAGAGAGAGAGAGAAAATGAAGAGAACATGTGAGGAGTAACCTGGAGAAGGTACTTTACATTATAAACACAAGAATTGTAATAGTCATGATGTCATGAGTAAGAATGAAACCACATCATCACACTACCGATTGTATTCATGCCGTACACACAATCAGAGCCATCCCTCCCACTAGGCAGATCAGGCACTGTGCCTACGGCCCCATCTTCTCAGTCAGGTGCCCACCTTCTTGCCTTCCTTTGACAGATCGCTTTTTTAAAGGTTTCAGTATGACTACAATATTCTGGAGGGACCCCCAAATTAATTTTTTCTCAGGGCCCCTAAAATTCTAGGGATGGCTCTGTGCACACAACAGATTAAACAAAAAGGATTATTCTCAATATAATATTTGATTTGATTCCTTCTTATGAAAACAATGAGGGTAGCTTCTGCATGATGGCATGTTTTTTAAAATAATTACAAAAACATAATGACATGCCATTTGTCCCATGATGTTAGATTTATCTTACTGTTAAGAGTTGTTTAAGACTTCATGAGAGTTAGTTATGTCCTAATATGTAAAAGCACAGAAATGAAAGGGGGTGTAGTTTCTCCCATCACGATATGAAAGATAAACTGCAAATGGGTCTACATTTAGCTTTTGTTTCCCTCTTCTGGTCCAATAAGGTAACTGCAATCATCACACAGTCACAGACAGCAGACACTTTTCCCCTTGGGCTAAACTGTCTAACAACTGGAGATTTTGTAAACGAGGACTCTAACTTTAACACTGCTCATTGCAATTAACAACTAGTTTTCTAGTGAGGCTGGGTACTGAACTTATGTCAGGATTGGTGGTATAAAAAACTAATAAAAGCAAATACTAAAAGCATGGTCTCTTAAAACATTTTTTTAAATAATAGGTTTATGAGAAAGATAACCTTATCACACATAATGCACTATGTATATAATAAAAGTAACAATATACAATTATAATGAACTGGTTAAATTCCCTGCCAGAAATTAAGACATCATCTAAGGCCCTTGAACTAATGTAAACTGCATTGAAGTCCACACCCACTGAATAGGTTTTATGGACTGTCCGTGTAGCGTAATGGTTAGGGAACTGGGGTTGTAAGTACAAGGATGCAGCCTCTGTCCCAGCAGGTACTGAACCTTGATCATCAAGGTAATTAACCTGAATTGCTTCTGAATTGCTGTAAAGTATGTAAAGAGAATAAACTGTGCTAGCTTGTCTCAATAAAAGCACCTGGTAAATGCCTATAATTAATAAATAATGACTGTAAAGGAATGCCAGAAGTCAATAGCATTTAGAGTATGAAGACCCAAGCCAAACACTGGGCATCCAGCTGAATTAGCCATATCAGGTGACTGCATGGCGTGTTCATGTCCATGTTCACGTTCCTACGTACCATGTTTCTAAATATTTGTGTATACCTATGTCATATTTCAATATTCAATTGTTAATGGGTGCTCATGTATGAACAAACTACACTACATGGCTAAATGTATGTGGACACCTGACATCCAACATCTCATCAAAATTATGGGCATTAATATGGAGTTGGACCACCCTTTGCTGCTATAATAACATCTATTCTGGGAAGGCTTTATACTATATGTTGGAGCATTGCTGCAAGAATTTGCTTCCACTGAGCCAGAAGAGCATTAGTGAGGTCAGACATTGATTGGGTGATTGGACCTGGCTCACAGTTGGCTTTCCAATTAATCCCAAAGGTGTTGCTCAGGGCTGTGAGGCCTGGTATAAGGCATGTTGTGTGAGTGTGTCACTACCCAACTCAGTTATTCCCATGGTCTCGTCCCAGATTTGGGAGCTGCTGCTTAAGAGGAAGATAAGACCACTCACTGGTGCCTTCTTGTCCATGGGTTTAATCACAAACTTCTTGTCACTAAACGAGACATTCCTGATCTCACTCCAAGGAAATCCAATCTTTGGAGTCAGCCTGGGAATGGTAGATACATTTATGAGTCTTATTATTTGTATTAATTACATCTATAACAAATTAGATTAATTATATAATTTGTAGATATATCATTTGGGATCCTAAGACATAGTATACATTTTAGAAGAAGTGAGAATATATTGAGAATAAGAGGCTTGGAAAGTCCTACTCATTGGCTTTAGCTGTGATAAATGCACATATGTCCAGTGAGGATGCTCTACACAGTGACCTGTTCTCTGTTCTCTTTCTGGTGTATTGGGGACACTCAAACAGTGAGTTGTCCTCTGTCATTTAGAGGGGGCAATCTAATGCAGTCACCTGTCATCCTTCTCATAGATGTTGAGCCCCAGGGCATCCACTCCCAGCCATAGATCGGATCCCTTCTTGTTTTTGATGTCAAAGTAGTTGACTCCATACATCTCCAGGTCCTGAGCGATTTTCAGGTACTCCAACATAGCATCATTCCTGTTTGAGAACATATAATATAATGTAAATGAAATGAGCGCTTGGATTTGCCACATTATAAGATAAATGACCCAAGAATCAGAGAGAAATTGTTTTCACTCAGACTACTAATACAGCAGAGCTCTGCACAAGCATGTTTAGTTCAGTGTTGTTTTTGAAGCTAAACGTGGTAATAGAATTCTAACCTAAATGGGATGCTAGAATGTTTTGTTAAATATGGCACTGGGATTTTGGCTTGAACAGACTGCTGGAATGTGGTACTAGGGCATGAGTGACCAACGAGGGCTGCATCTATTCCAGGATTTCTTCCCAATTTCTTCCTTTTTTAACGATGCAATTAACCAAATCAAGTGCAAGACAATTTGTCATAGACTAAAAGTGACTGCTGAAGACTGTTCTTATGTACCCATGTACGATGTTTTACTGTGGTCTCTAATATACAAATATACAAATTGAACAGGTAGTAGTGTATACAGTTAATTCACTTACTATGCCCAAGCAATTGGCTGAAACAAAAGCTTACACCCACCCTGGCCTTGCTGGAATGGAATTATCATCCACTGTACTAGCTGGTTCACTTAAATAGTAAGCATTGTTTAATGAAATGTGGTACTAGAATGTGGATTTAACCCTCAGACATACTTGGGTGTAGCACGGTGTTCCGTATGCCATATTTGAATCCGCTCTTCCCACTGCTCCTTGGAAAGTTTGTGCTGCTCCAGAACACTAGAGAGGGAGACAGGGAAAGTCTACAGTCATTTGCTCATTGGGTGCTCCTTATTCAGTCTAAAATATCTCAATCACATATTATTCATGATGTCATTCACACCGCAGACCATAGGCTATCACAGTAAGCTGTAGCTTGCCCCCGTCCCACTCACCGTTGAGGCAGCAGGCGCTCAGAGCTCAGGTAGCCAGCCTGATTGGCGTCCTTGTTGTAGTCTCCGAACTTAGCTTGGACAGAGTAGGAGGCGAGCAGCACGGCCGTCTCTGGAGGGCAGTAGATTTCATCTCCCAGAATGCTCTCCTTCACTTGTAAGAAGAAGAGGCGCTGGGTGACCTCCTGGATCAGCTCCTCTGAGACATCCTCTGGGAAGAACTTTGCCCGAAACTTAAACTGGAGTGGGTTCTCCTTCTTGACCTCCTGGGCGACCACCTGCGAGAGTGAAGGAAAGAAGGAAGGAGAGGTGGAAGAGGAGGAGTGTTCTTAAAGCTCTTTGCAGCCAATTTAATTTTTTTTAAAAGCAGCAAAACAATTTTAGCAGTGACTAAAGATCATTTAGGATGGAATTAAGTCGTACATTTTGATATACTCATGGCAGCTTATAAACTTAATTTCAGCCTCACCTTTTTCTCATTTCTCAGCCAGGTGAGGTATCCTTTGCTGTCTGTGTACTGCAGGCCAAAGTACCACACCTCCCGGAGTCCTGCAGTCCTCAACACCTGCAGAGAGGACAGGTACATCTAAGTGCGGTTCCAAACAGGAAAACAGTGCAGTTTTGCGAGGCAGGTTATCTATACTGGAGATAAGTGACTATTGATTCCTTCTGCAAAAATACAGTAACTGAAAAAAATTAATAAATAATGAAAAACCAGTGTAGTGTGAAGGGATTACAGAATGTTTCAAGTCAGAAGAAGTTTGTTACAGGACAGAGACACTGATAAAATAAAAACAATAATATTTTATTTTATTTCATTATTTTACTCATGCTTGAACTTGATTGTGAGGTTATGTTCAAAACTGCAGCTATCTAAAAGCATTACAGCAGATCGACAGGATGGTGTATACTGGTATTTAAACAGTGACTGTTTTTAAACAGGCACAGTGGTGCAAATGAATTTGTCTAAAATGGCTGCCAGTGAAACATGCAGATAAGGAGTGTTTCCTGAGGTGGAATGAAATCTTGATAAGATAGGAAAAGATTAATGAGCAATGTGACTGCGAATGTTGGGACAGACCTGGTCAAAGAGCTGTTTCCCAGTAGTGCTCGGCTGGATGGCGAACTCCAGCTCTGCGTCCATCGTGGTGACGCGGACATTAATCTGCGAAACACACAGACGTTCTGAAAATTTAAAAGAGCTTAAAAACCAGCAGTGCAGTCCCCCTCCTCCCTTAAAAAAGAGCTTTTTTTTCAAAGAGGCAAATTTACCCAAGAAATATGCATGATTTGAGTATCCAACAATGCCCACCACCTCCCCCATTCCACTGCCCAGAGTGTAGGCCCCCCTCTGAGTCACAGTCACAGTTGCAGTCCATCCGAATCCACTTTCATTGACCTTGTTCTAGTTATTCTTGGGGAACAGTCCCCTGTAAGAGCGTATCTGAGCTCAGCTGAGGTCTCATCTTGGGCCCCGTGGCTACCTCTGGGCTTGTGACCCCTGCCCCGGATCCCAGTCACACCGCTGTGGTTAATCAGTACATTTTTAACAGGTTGAAGTAAGCAGAAGAGCTGCCACTGCCACAGAGTTTCAGGAGCCCATTTTCCCTTGTCTGCCTGTTCTCCGGGGAAGGTAAAATATTTAACTACAAGAAAGGCTTTATGAGTAGTCTGTTAAGTTGTGCGGCCATGTGATCACTGCTGAAATAATGACAATGCAGCATAACTATGAACATGTGTATTCTCTTTTTTACTGCTGGGAGGCAATATGAAAAATAACTTGTTCAGTATGTATACTTTCTACAAGTTTTTTATTTTTCTTTCTCCTGAAAGAGAGGAAAGAAACTTGTCCAGAGTAAATGCACTTTGCCAATAGGAACTACAGTGTAGCAACAGGGCATTCAGAAATGCTGTATTTCTCCAAGAACGTGCGTATATATCACTGATTAAGCACATGAAAACAGATTTTAATGATTATATTCCATTTCAGTGCATGCAAGTTTGACATGTTTCCTCAAGTTAAAAGAACAACAAGGACTAAAGTAGAGCACTAAAGTGGTCATAGTTTCCACTACAATAACTGGTAAACTATTTACTGCATTGAAAAAATACTACCAAGTATCAGAGAGAAACTGACCTTGAACTCATTCCTACCTGCACCACCTCAGTCACACATGGTATATAAATGGTATATAAATGACAAAATACGGATTGGTTCGTCCACTGGTCCAGACAAGTGTAAGCCAGATGTAAAGAGTGATTTGCACTGAAGTGCCAAATTTAACCAAAGCTTTTGACAGTGCGTGTGAGAGGCTTTCACAGTAAAGGTCTATGATGATCTCAGAGTGAGAACTCCACACACAGGAAAAGAGAAATATTCATTGCTGGTCAACTTTGGTAACTCATTGTATGTTCTTTCAAAATCAACTCCAAACTGCTTTAGGTCTTTCATAATAACTTTAAAGATTATCCCTTGTTCTGCACTCAAGAGCTACAACACTACATTACAGCCCAATGCCCAAAACTGGTCACTCTATATGTGGTTTTATAAATGAAATGTCTAATATCACAAATGAGCTTCATTTATATACAATGCTTTTTGTTATGAATTTCAGCATCCTGTTTGCTAATTTTAAGTCTTATACAGATGATGATACTTGGTTCAAACACTATATCCCTTTCATTTTCATATTGCACACCCTCTGATTTGGGTCATTTAAAATAATACTGTATACTGAATATTTTCAATACTATTTTTGAGGTGTCTAAATCATTTTTAATTATTTCAGCTGCTACCACAGTGTTTGCTTCACATGCAGGTTACGTGTCATCAACAAATACAATTATTTAACATTTGCATTTGCCATAGAATTCTTTCACGTCATTCCCTTTGACAATAGCTATTTCATTCTCATTAGTTATTTATATTAATAAATGACCACTTGATTGAAGGTGTGTCCCAATTTGTCAGCAGAAATGTGAAAAAATTGGCATTGTTCAGGCAGCAAGAAAGTGTGACTCGCTTCTGAAGAACTTTCAGGCAGGACTAATCAAGTGCCAGCTAAACAAAGGTCAGTTCCACCTGTACCTGGCGTCTAACAGCACTCCATGCAAAATAAACGTTTACAGTTCGACAGTAACTTTTTTCTTAATTCCTTTCATTTGCTCATGCTGGATTTTCCCTCTCTGGAAATCTTATGGGTAAGCAATGTTTTTTTGATGACGGCAATGGGTTTGAGCACAAGGAAAAATGCACAAGTTCAATACCACACCTCACATGGTGCCATAGAGACCAATCAACAGGCACAAACAGACCTTGCTGTTCCTTTGGTCAACAAAAGTGACATCACACCAAAACTGCTGCACACCCTCATGCAGTTAATTTCACAAGCCTCGACCAATGAGAACTTTTCACTAGCATTGACTAGCATTATGGTGCTTAGCCTTCACTTAGTTCAAAAGTCTCAGCTGCCATATTTAATAGAATATTTGAGCATCTATAAAGCTGCTTCAAAATACACTGAAACTATTGAACAGTAATTGTAAAAACAGTATAAACTCATAAACTGTGCTCTTCTTGAAATGCCCGATATTGCACTAAATAAAGCCTAAAATGTCATAAATATGTATGAAAATGAAGACATTCATTTATCAAAAGTATCAAAATAAAATAGTTAAGCACAATCATAACATATTTGATTGGACACCTTCACAAAAAGATGTGACATACATACGGACCAAGTGAATCATATGGACTTCACAAACCGTGGACCATGCCAAATACAGTTTTCTTAACATGTTTTAGGCAGTTCACTGGTGCACTTATCCCGACCAACTTACACACTTTCTTTCTTTGTAAAATACAATCAGTTTATACAGCAGAATACTTACTGAAACAATTCAGGTTAAGTATCATGAATAAGGGCTCAACATCAGTTCCCCACCTGGAAATCAAACTTAAACCATGCATTTCTGGGGGTCAAACCCATTTAAGAAATAGACATCTTATATCCAACTTGAAGGCAAAAAAAATACGAAAAATCTAATTGCACTTACAGGTTTTGGCATGTTGTGTCCTTTTCAAGGTCAAGTGTGGAACCAGCTACCAGGCCTCTTCTTGTTGGAATATCCCCTGAAATTAAAAAGTGCTTCCCCTCAGTAACAAAGACTTTCCCTGTCGATAGACTTGGCTCTCGGCTTTTGCCAAGTCTTGACGTACAGCACAGTGTCTTATTAATCATTAATAGACGTGCTACCCCAGATTCCAAATGAGCCTTGCCCAGAAGAATTGAAAGATAAGTGTGAATATACATCCCCTGCCATTAGATAAAGGTCACCCTGCCTCCACCCTTCTCTGTAAATACTTACCTCAGCACCTCTAAAGATACGACCCTTGACCGGACATAAAGGTGTAAAATCCTTAAAACGTGCCGCCTTCCAACTAGTTTCAAGTGTTGTAAGATATTTCTCTCAGTTTAACACCCAAAAGTCAACATATCGGCATGTGAGTGCAAGTATTTGTTATATGAAACATTGCCACTTGCTTCCAAATCTTGACAGTGCTTCACACAGTATGTCAAGGAAAGAGTATTTGACCTATGTTTTAAATCAGTTACAGCTCTTTAATAATTTTAATTTATGACACAGGCTAATGTATAAGTAACAACAGTGTTATAATACTTTTTTATTTTTTTAATTCCACTGGAAAATGTCATTCAATAGTTTACTTTCTTAAAACAATCCTGGTGCCTTTGAGTTTCTACCGTTTACCACGTCGCACCCCCACCCCCACCCCCACCCCCACCCCCTCCCAACAGGTATACCCTGAAGAAGTTCATAAACTAATACAGTTCAATGTGTGCTTTCTTAAAATAAGAAATAAGAAAATAAAATAATAAAAATCTGTTAACTCTCCAAATTAACACATCCCGACACAACATATGTGAATGTAGTACTATGATAACTTGCGAGCAAACTAACAATTTAGCTAACCTTCAACACGGAGCCCCATCCCCAATAGTCCTTGAAGCACCTGTTAACGGCGAACAGGGCAACACAAAACACAGGATTATGCCTCAAACGTAGGCGGATCGTACCGCTAGTTTGCACGTGCGATTTCTCAAATATCGTTAGGTGTGACTCGCTCACCTCTGCGGTGCAGCCGATGTGACTGAAGACAAACTCGGAGCACAGCAGAAATAGCCGCAGCTGCAATATGGCTGATCCTTGAGTAAAAGCGTTCAGTTCACTGCTGAGTCCAGATTACAAAGGTTTACAGCTTCCTGTTTGTCACCACTGGCAGGAACGCGCTTCAAACTCGCGATCCACTCCACAGTCCAGTATAGCGGGGCAATATGGTTCCAACTTCCTATGCGCTGAGATGCTACGTTTTCATTATGAATTAGCGAAAATGAATGTACACAGGCAAAACATTGGAAATGAGTTGGTATTCATGTTTTAATTCAAATTTAATTAAGTGCCCATAATAATTCACACAAGTGGGCTGGGTTTCTTCAGGATTCTCTCAAACATTCTCTCAAGCAAGCAAAAACATTATCATAATAACTGCTAGGACCGTGGTTACAGTAACATGGTATGCAGATAGTGATGACTATTCAACACCTAAATAGAAAATAAATTTTCAATTGGATGGACATGTCACTTCACTTTTATTGGCTTTCAGCTAAGTACACATCAGAGGACCACACATTTATGCAATTCTTTTACTACACAGTTTCAGCGTTTGGATATTTGGATACATACTATACATGTAGTGTCACATAATGGAGATTGACAGTCACAACATATGAATGATAAAGATAAAATACATCTGATCAAGGGAACATGCTTACTTTATACAAAAAAATGGCATAACTGCCAAAGTGGACATACCAGTAGTGTTACGCTCACATTTAGTACTGAGGCTCGCCATTCTTCCTACCACTTTTCCATCTTCAATTCAAATAGTTTCCAGAAGTAATGGTTAAGGAATTGGGCTTTTGACTCAAACGATGTCAGTTAGATTCCTAGAGGGGGTGCTGTTGTACCCTTGAGCAAGGTACTTCACCTGGATTGCTTCAATAATATACCCAGTTTATAAGTGGCCAATATATAAAAATACAATGTAAATTACCCTGGAGAAGAACATCTACTAAAGGCAGAAATTTACAACACATCACATAGCTAGGTATAAACATACATATGCAAGGAATCACAGTGTGAATTTATAGCTTAATCAAACAAGATGCACCCTTAATACAAAGAAGAGCTAATTGTGACTATCCACTATTTCTTTTTGAAAAGTAAAATCATTTCAGACTTTAAAGACAAGAGATACCTTCCATTCAGGAGAGACATGTAACAAACTCTTAAAAAGCCTGCACACAATGAAGACACTAATGTTTTCCAACGAGAAGGGGAGATCATACTAGGAATTAAATAAAAATGTGATCAGGGCCCCAACACAACATGATTGTAACCATGAATAAACAAATTCTAAATAAATGTGTTTTGTTATTGTTTTTTAAGGTTGTGCTCAGAATTCATCTCTGGTGCTGAACTGGGGCTGGTCATCCGGCTGGAAATCCTCGTTCGGACTCCCATCTGGGTTAAGGATGCGTCTGGCTGTGTATCCTACAATTGGGTACTTGGTTTTGTAAGTTCCACTGAACACACTCTCAAGTGACTCAAGTTGCTCCTCTGTTAGCCCCGTCTACCATGGAAAAAGGAGAAACAATAACATTGACATTGAGTAGTCAATTACATTAATACTTATTTATATTTATGCATTTGTCCGACACAAATCCAGGCAAAGAATAACTACAAAGAATAAGACACAATGGGCTGTTCAGATTACAATGCAAAACAGTAATAACTACAGTGAATGAGAATACAGCAACTGCATGAATTGGCAGATGCCTGTATAAGCCAAACTGGCTAGAACACCCAGCATCAAGATAACTAAGAATTCAAAACTGAAGTCAGCCACTGCTAAAAAATACTTTCAAAGGATACCATGTTTTAGATTTAAGTGTCAATTCATGTAACAAAATGCATGCTTTTATGACAGGATTTTAACAAAACAGTGTGACACATTTCAACTCCATGGTTCAAAAAGCTCAGCCTGGTAACACTAATGATACTCTCATAAATTGCTTTATTATATGCAGTATAAAGCTACGACAACATGTAAAAATGTGAAACTTAAATAACAAAAGGCACAATTGAAAGTTTTTGTATGCAAAGAACATGTGACAACTTTGATTCGAGAATCAAATTTTGAGAAGAAAAATGTATGTGTGCGAGGGAGACCTGGCTTACAGTGTCATGCGTTAGGTCTTCAGGATCCAGAGACATTTTGGCAACGGCTCTTGTGCTGTCTTTCCCCACCAATGCATTGTAGGGGGCGCCTTTCCCATAGAACTCTGTGGGGTAAGAAGTGTGCCATTACAAGCATTTCTGAGGAGTAATGTTTTTAGTTGTGTGTCAAAAAACAAATGACAAGGACCCCCCCCGCACCTGGACAGTTTGGTAGCAATAAACGTTTAATGAACCTTGACCAATTTACCTGCTCAGACAATGGGAGGGCTGTCAGCTCATTTCAAGCATGGTTTATTTAAGTATTCCATTTCTGACATGAGGAATTTGAGCAGAATTTCAGACCTCCAGCAAAGAGATTTGAACGTACAGTATGTATTTTAAACAGAAATGTTGATATACTTAACTTTGGATAGATTTGCGAGACCATTTTTGTACTTTTGTCATAAATGTGAAAAAGTGATATGACTTAGTTTGCATGATCAATGTGGCCACCAACAGTGTATTCAGTTGAAGAACTTTGCTGTGCTCCATGTTTCAGAAATGAATCCTGACCATGCCGACACTGGGAGTCTAAGGCTGGGAGTCCCTTGTCACAATGGACATTTAGCAATGGGGTCACTCCGGAAATAATGGTTTTAATTGGCAGGGTATCCCCCTACTAATCACACAAAGGCTTTGCCATTTGTGCATCTATGCTTCATGCAACAGCAGCATATATGTCGTAAGAAGAAACTGTGCTGCAGGACTCTGCAGCTCAGCTTGTGAACTGGAGAGAAAAAGCTGCAGCTGGCTGAAGCTGCATGCATTTAGAGGATTGCATTCTCCTGAACTGATCAAGGATGGCCCAGCAATGGGGAGGGCCTACACCTAATGTATAATTGAGCGCTCCAAGGTGATAAGAAACAAGCACGTAACCGTCCAGACCCACGGCGCAACTCATTTCCGCAGACACATTTTAGCTGGCACCACCTGCGCATGCGTCCCACAAAATATCCTCGTCTGTGAGTGAGTGAGTGAGTGAGCGAGTGAATTACCACAATTTGCCATGCATAACCCACGGCGGCAGTTCCTGTGCACCGTGGGAAAAATAATGTGGGAGAGTAAGTAAAGTAGGGAATAAACCATTGTTCTGAAAAGAGTGGTCACCAATGACTTGTCCCTTTGTGACATCATACACCTGTTACCTTTTTCTTTTGCAGCATCATAGACCATCCTTTAACCACCAATTACCTTTCCCCTTTGTGACATCAAACACCACTCCTTTCACTGCCATGTAAATGGGCAATCCTTCCTGTAATAGAGCAGGCGCAAACTTACATATGTATGTAAATATTTAATTTTCATCCTTTACAATAAATAATTTATAATGAGTTCAATAAAAATTGTGATCTTTAATTTTTATGACAGCTACGCGTAAACGGAAACTGAAATGGAAGAAAATGTCAAATGTCATTCTATTTCATCCTTGTTATGAAACACATGCCATTTTGATATGCGTGTGCACTGTGCAAGCATTTCGGATATCAGAACTGTAGACCAGCCAAATGATAGTGTGTAGTGTAGACTATGCGAGGTAGCTATAGTATGAATTAAGCCGCTAGAGGCGCCTCGCAGCCTCATATCTAAAATGTCTTTTAAAATGTACCAGCAAGCCTAATGTCCTATACCGTCTGCCATGCCATGTTTACTGTATAGTATTAAAAACTGCTAACGTAGATATAGGGGATATGTCACAACCGCAGCCACGTCTGTCCAGAATGTAAACAAAAGCGTACAAAGCAGTCAGGGACTTTTCACGGAAGAAATTTTACGACAGCAGCATGCTTATGTTTGGCTACAATGCAGCATAGCAACCAACTCTTATAAAAAATAGCTTACCTGATGTCCATTGTATTTTGATAATTCTTCGTCGGTGAACAATCGAACTGGTTTAACAGCGGATTTGTATTTCAATTTAGCATCGTCTGCTGAGCAATCCAAAGCGTAGACAAGAACTAAAGTGACATAAACTTTCAGCACTGTCATTGTAAACCTTTTTTGTTAGCTCGCTTAGCTTCGAAACTATAACTACTTCTTTCCAAGTGGGCTATCAGTTAACAGCAAGTGCTACGCAATTGCACTAGTATGAATACCATCTAGATGGGCTAAAAGCTCGCACCGATAATTATATCGATATAGAAGTAAACATGAGTGGTTCGACAGTACGGCGTCAGTCCTTTAAACTGAATTAAGCAGGCAGATAACTTCCTGTTCGACTACTTTCAGAATTGAACGACTCAAATCCGTAGGCTAATTAAAACCAAGCTGTGGCCAAAAACCCGTTAGATAATTTTAGAGATGCAGCATATTTACAAACTACACAAAAGATACATAGAAGGAGAGACGGACAGTTACAGCAAATAAATGGGAAACCAGTAGCCATGTATGCATACTTGCTATTATTATATGCTAATTTTAATCCCATTCATAAAAAGGCCCTGGTGGTATTGCATTTGTAGTGGAACTGTTCTTTCCTGCTTTCCTGAAGACATCATAAAGACAATTTGCTCAGCTGGTCCAACCAGCCCCTAAGTTAAAAAAAAAAGAAAAAAGAAAAAAAAGAATTTATATAACGATGTGAAAAGGAATGCACGGCTGCTTAGTTTGTGTCGGCTGGAGCCTATTGCAATCTGGGGCTCTTTTTCTAGTGGAAAGCATCCTACAGGCAGTGCGACTGCCCAAAGACTTCGAGATTGTAGCAAGATAACTTGTCTGTCTTGTTCCTATGTAAATGTAGTCATTAGCAATATGCTAGTTTCAGCGCTATTGCTACACCTTGAGTCTGCGCAAATCTTGTTGCAACATGGTAAGCTACGTTGGAAATTGCACTTGTCCTGGGAGTTTGACATCTTAAGCTTTTTAGCGGCTGGTTTGGTGATTAGAAGTCAGTTCGCGGACAAAATTCACGTTGGCTGTGAGGTTCTGCTCTCGTGACACCCTCGAACGTCACCCAATTCCGGCTATACCTCTATTCGCGTTAAACTGGCAAACAATCGCCGTCTGGCTTCGGGGTAATGCAATAGCCTATTATTCGTCAAAACAAAATTTTGGCGTAGCGCGAATTTCCGTGAACTGGACCAAACTTCTAAACGTTCAGAACTTTTTGCAGACCTTAAGTGTATGGGAATGCTACGAAGGGAAACCTCGCAGTCTTACCAAGAGGTAGGTTTTAGAGCTCGTGAAATACCACAGTAGCGATATCATGTAACGCTATTTTTGCTATTGTTTAAATGTAGCAAATATATTTAAGGTGGTGTCTAGTTTCAGTTGTAACAGTTTTACGAACCTACCTCAGGTAGCTAACTACTTGCTCAACGGAAGCGTGCTGAAGTGTAGTTGGTTATTTTTCTTCCGGCATTAGGAAATTGTTGCTACACTTATGTCACAGCACGAGTTGAGTGGTCATGTGCGGATCCCACATCTTAACCTAGCCTGATGTGGGGGGTGGGGGGGGTCGTCAAATGTGAAATGTCCCTCGATTCCATGTACTCTGCTTGGCTTTTGCCAGTTTGCTTGGTTTAGGCTCAGTTAAATGCTAAAATGCTATGACACGTTTATATTTCTCATGCATAGGTTATTCGAAGTTGGCGTAGCTTTCTCAGATAGGTTATTCGAAGTTGATATAAACATTTTCATTTTGGGTGGCACTCGTTTGCCTTCGTTGCCTTTGGGAATGGAAAGTTCATTAGACTGGTGTGTGATATTGAGGTTGATTCATGTATATTGTGTCGGGGGCATTGTAGCCTGAGACTTTCTTGTTCTGTGAATTGTCCGGGAAAGCGGATTATTCATTCATAGCTCAGCCTCAGCTACATTTTGTATTGACAATTTAATTGAATTAAAATTCAGCTTTAGCTAACAACAAAAGGCCCGCTTAGATCTGTTGCTGTAGGCCTATCCACAAAACCACTGCATTATTTTTGCTCGTTGGGAAGTTAGGAAACTCCTCTCTAAAACTACATAGTTGTCTGACTTTGTTTGGTCTCATCTGTCTGTTGTCTCAGTTTAGTGATGGTGCGGGTGAACAAATTCCAGACCTGTGTCAGGAGGACGTACTGGATGAGGAGCCTGACGAATCCAAAGATGCTTTTCAAGGTATTGCCCACCTGACATTAGTGCTTTGACATGTGGCCATCACTAGTGACTCACTGAAGTGAACCAATTGTGTTGTGGCAACTTATAAGATTATTTCATACAGTCATTGGTCGACAGCACATGGTGATTCTAAACAATTTTCTGTGCCTGAATCTTCACTCGCTATTCAATCTTTCAACCCATTACACTCACGTTCTTCAAGTAAGATCTGCCAAGGCTCAGACTCCTATTTACATTTGTGCTGTGTTGTGTGTGTCATGTGAAAGTTTTTTTTTTTTTTGGTTCAGAAACGGAAGACCATGCTGTCGTCAGTTACCCCCTGATGGGGTTTGACAAAGCCTGCCTGAAGAACGTTTTCTCCACCATACTGATGTTAATCTACCTGATGTTGACCACTGGGGCTGCCTTCCTGGCCTATCAGACCATCACAGACTTCATGCAGAAACTCAACCACCCAGTCATGTCTGTCACCTACAAAGAGGTGGACTACTTTGAGCCTGCAGGTGAGTTGCCAGTAAAGGCATTTATCATGCCAATAATAATATATACAAATACACAAATAACAGCAATACATGCATTAATCACATTTTTTGTTGTGCGGTGTCTGGCTAGGGCCATGGTTTGGTCATGGCCAACTGATGTTACAGTGGTGCAGGAAAATGAGTAACATGACTAATGCCTTTCAGTCAGCTGACAGGTGTTTAGAGGGAGTAGCAGAGTTCAGAGACACGGGTTAACATTTAGCTCAGTGGGTTTATTGTATCCCATATTGTTCGAAATGGCCAGTGATGTGGTTTGAAAACCTGCGGTACATCTGCCCCTATTTTAACAAATTCTTATGTGTTAAATTTTACATAGGCATTTCTCTGTACCTTGGGAAGGCACAGCTGTTGAGCTGTATGCATCACCACCATGACCACATCCCACCCTTGGTGTCACCAGGGCAACCAGAGATAGGGGACTGTGTGACAGAGGAGGTCACCTACACAGCCCCCTACTCAAACCACACTACGGTGAGTGCCTACAATGCCCTGTACTACCAATCACACCAGGTATTTGCTAAGTCACATTTGTCATTTTTCCCTGTTGTATGTTGGATATGATTATACAACATTTATACAACAGTTTTGTGGGTCTTAGGATGTCAATGATGCACTTAAATATTTTACTTTTAAATGGCAGAGAAATTGTTTAAAAGAAGACTTTTTCCTTTTCCAAACTTAAATTGGGTACACCCTTTCATATTGAAGGTTCATTAACAAGGACAAAATCTTCAATAAAATTAGTAGGGTTGAGTATACTGTGAACATATTATGAAAGAACAAACAGCTACATTTTCCTTTTCGTTGCATTCTGGGACATGTTTCACCTCTCTCCCCCCACAGAGGAAGGCTTTGGTGGTCCAGGGCCCAACAGATGTCAGGAACCGAGAGCTGATTTTCCTGCAGTTGAGTCAGAATTTGACTGAGGAGGATTTCAGTGCAATCAGCTACATGCTCTTCTCCAAATTCAGTGACCTGATCAACAGGTATTTGTACTGTAGATGCTGACAGGCAACAGAAAACAAAATTATTTTAGTTTACATAAATGTGTACCTTAAAAAAAAAAACTGCTTCATGTATTCTTCAATAATGCATAATACTTAATGCGTAATACTTCTGATGCATAGTGGTTTGAGTTTACCCAGCATAAGCAAATCAATGCACTACCAACAGGCAGCTTCCACTTAGTACATTAATCTGCTTAAAGTAAAACTTACACTGTTGTTTTTGTCCCCTATCTGTCCTGTTAACCCCTGACTCTATAGCAGGAACAAAGCCAGCTTCATGCAGGACTGTGAGAGGAACTACTCCATGTGGACATTCTCCGGAGGGTTCCGTACATGGGTGAAAATGTCCCTAGTGAAGACGTCTGGGAAGGAAGTGAAGTCTGTGGAGTTCCGGCAGGAGGTGAGGTGCTGGGCGTGCAGTGGGAGATCACTCTTGCAAGAATTGGCATAGCTTTGGCACTGTGAAGAAAACAGTCTTAACCAGACTGACGTACATTATGGAACTTCTGTTAAAAAAAAAAACAAACAGCAGCTGCTTCATTCTTCTCACTGTAAATTCACTGTGTCTCTGTCCAGTTTGTTTTCTCTAACATCCTATTGAAGACATCACTCTTTAGGTTGAGTTGACTGTGAACCAAGTGCCTATGACTTTTTGTTTTAATGGATGATTGACATTGTTTCTGTCAATCTGTATTTACTTCCCAGTCCGGTGTGGTGAAGTACAATGACAAGAGACCAGAGACAGAGAGAACCAATGAGCTTTTCTTCGTTGTGTTTCAGTGGAGGGATCCTTTTATCCAGGAAGTTCAAGATGTGAGTATACACTGACATTTGCTTCTGTGGCATAGTATTTGTTTTTGCATGTTCATTTTTAAAAATAAATTTGGCACCCAACATGGGGCTGAGTGTATACAATTCCTAATTGGGAAATGGTCAATTGTCTGCAACTGCCACAACATATTCATGAACCCCACTGCTGATTTGGGACACTGTAGACATTCACAGTTGTCCTCTGAAACACCTAGTGTTGCCAGCTGCTGCTTTACACACCACAGACTACATAAGTTTATATAGAGCAGAGTCAAAGGAAGATCTTTCATATGCAGCTTTGACTGCAATCTACAGGTGCCCGATCAACCAGGAGGGCTAGTTAGATTGTGTGTCGCCCTACAGATAAATGTTCTTTTCTCACCATGTGATAAGATTCAGTCAGCTTTGGGAGAACTCTAGCAGTGGATTCCATCCATGTGATAAGCTTGTGATGTGATAAGATTCAGTCAGCTGTGGGAGAAGTCTAGCTGTGGATTCTGATAAATCAATGTAATGTAAAGCCTTTGTTATAAAAGGCAAGTTTTGAATGAGAGGCTGGTGGGAAAAAATAAATAAAATCATGCTTCTCCCAACAGATTGTGACTGCAAACCCCTGGAATACTATTGCCATCCTCTGTGGGGTCTTCCTGGCTCTCTTCAAGGCAGCTGACTTTGCCAAACAAAGCGTCAAGTGGATGATCAAAATCCGGAAAAGACACTTAAAACGGCGACAGAGGGAGCTGACCCACATCACCTGAGAGACAAGTCGCCTTAACAACCAACCATCAACTGTCCATCAGCTAACCAGCTGCAAAAGATGTGGGTCACAGTGTTCCATTTTTACAGCTAAACTCCCTGCCACACTACAATATTTGCGTTCATTTAAATATTTATTTTTTTGAAGTTAATATATTTTTTCATTTCAAGGTTGCATGCCAGCATACAAAAAATATAAAAAGCATCTTTATTTTTATGTCCGATGTTTCTACATTTTTTTTTTTTTTTTTTTTTTTTTTTAAACCATCTTTCAGTTTTTACTGATTTGGAATTATCAGGATGGTTTTGAACACTGACAATTTAAGTCTTTTTAGCATAGATAATTATTTTGGGCTTCCCCATTACACAGTAGAAAACAAGACAAAAACGAATCTACCATAACAGCAGAGGGATAACCTAAGTGATATTTTCATATTTCCATAAAAAATGTACTACAGCCGTATGGCTGATCTTTTAGTTGTTGCAGCACCAAATTGTTCCAGATGAGCATTTTTCAACTTTTCTTTTCCAACAGTTTTTTTTTTTTAACTGAAGCTGTGTTTCACCAAAGACTGAACAGTCATTTACATTTCAGTGGACTACAAAAGTATAACAAGTTATGTAAAATTGCTGTACACACAGCATGAATTGTTACGTGTTTGAAAAAGGGTGTATTCTGCCTGTGAGTCTGTTTGCCGTTTCATTCTCTTTCATCTTTTGCATTGCATGTGATGTTCTTCCTGAGAAGGGAAATGTATAGTATGCAGGTTAGAGATGAACTAGAGAGATTTAGTACTTTCAGATGATTTTGTAGCCATACCTGACACAATTATTTGTGATCCAGCAACTTGTCATTTCTTTTTAAGTAAAGCAAATATTAGCTGAAGAATTTTTTGACATTCGAAACACAAATTGGTAATAAATTACAGAAATGTTTGGAGGTTATCACACATAATGCATTGCATTTTTTAAATGTCTTAAGCCTGTGAGCCAATCAAGAACTAAATAAGAAACTTGCCAGAGCTTCAACAAATGTACAAATTCATGCAGATTAGCTGGTGTATTACAGAGTGAAAGAATCCCACTGCCTTTTTGTGTTTCAGTGGACACATGGTAATTAGCATCATCCCAATTGTATGGATGATGTTCGAGTGGAAAAAAATATATATAAAATTGTTTTTAGATCAACAGGAAACAACAAATTGCATTGTCAGCCCATGACCCTTAGAGATAAGTTCTCATTGTTGGTTCTTCACTGTATTTCCTCAGGTTTAAAAGGCTCTTGCCTTATGGGGATAAGGGATATGTATACTTGATGCCTTTTGGCCAAGGGAAAAGGTGAAATGTGAAAAGTAAAGTTACTGACTTAATTGCAGACGAACTCCTGCAATACATAAACAGTTTACCTTCCTTGTGGAAAAACTGGATCCATTCACTGTCACCTGAAAAATACTTGAGATGTGGGGAGGATTTTGTGATCTAATGTGCAATAAAATCTTTCATTTAACAACTACTGTTGCTGTGCCTGGTGTCATTCAGTTTCTCAATAAAAATGCAGGTTGTAATTATCCAGCTGGTCGGAATAGATAGGCAACCATATTCTAAAAACAGACTAATTAAAATTATATTATCCTGTCTGTTTTTCGCACCTGTGTGAGCGCCAGTGGTAGCTCTTCGGCAGAGATGTTGAGTGAACAAAAGAGCACCGGCTAGGTGGATTTTCTGGCCACACAAAATAAAAATGCAGAGCAAGTAGTTTATCCTCATTTGGATTGAAAACAATTGGATTTCCCTCCCAGCCTCGTCCTAATTGAGCTATTTGCACTTACCTTGCTCAAAGTAAACCATATTGATACGTGTCATAAATACTGTAAGGTGGTCATACATACATTCTGGTAAAAATTAGGGTTATAGGTGCATTTTATGAAAAAAAAAAAAGTTTTACGTTATGCTACGTTCATATGCGTATGTTGACTCTTGTTTATTATGTAGTAGGTTTTACATGTGTACGGGAAGTTCTTTGCAGGGTTTTATCATGTATGACTGTTCGACAGCTAGTACAAGCTTGCTAGCTAGCTGTTATGCGTGTACCTTTTCTTACAATACTAACAAATATAAAAACTCATTAGCAAGCTATTGTTCTCAGTATCATTGTTTTCTATATTACCTGCGTGCTGTCTGAGTATTCATTAAGACAATATGTCTGATCGGCAACGGCAACGGACAACAGTCTGACTATAATTTGAGGACACCTTTCTGCATTTCCTTGAATTGCAGAATGTATTTTTTTTCTTCCACTATCTTTGACAGTGTGAACTGATATGGTTTTGTACGTTGGGAAGCCACGATTTCCGGCAGTTTTCATTCATTCACGCACGCGCACTTAGAGATGCTAATGTCCTTGTATGACCCAGTTTACTGATCACACTCCTACGATTAAGAATTACGCGTACATAGCTCAAGATGTTCAGACATCTAATGGTAAGCCAGTCTTTGACGTTGAATTGTTTGGTGTGATTTAACAACAATACATAATTTTGATTACATTTGTTTTCGGGTTTCCGGCGAAGTGGCTATCTACGCAGCTAACGTTAGCTTGGTCGCTGTGCCGCCTCTTCCTTGTCTGTTATTAGCTAAGACTAGTGAGTTAATTTGGCTGGACAAATGTACGTTTAAGTGTTTTACTCGTTCAATTAACCATATGGGTGTAACGTAAATGTAAAAGTAATCTAAATAAAGGTACAATTATCTTAGGCTTACGCGGTTAATTATGCCGGTTTGCTTGAAAGCCGAAAGTGACGAGTACGTCAACGTCATTCCCTGCAGTTGTTTCCTACCGAATAACTAGCACGTTAATCAGACTGCTTTGGCGTGTTTTTAACTAGCCTCCGTATAAATGAACAAGAAAAATATAAATGATATATCGCGTTTTATCGAAAAAGGTGATTTTGAATTAGGGCTAATGCTCTGTTGGTTGACCATGTCTCTGTCTCCTGTTCCAGGTCCTCCGTCATGTCTCCAGACGGACCATCAGTAGCACTGCGCGCCGGCAGTCGGGGAACAAGGTCCCAGAGTGGCAAAGGACGTTCCAGGTAAGAACGGAAGTGGGTATGGGACCTCACAATAAAGCTGAATAACTTGGTAACGTATACCTCGCAAACGGCATTTTATGCTCCCCCTACAGACTGCTGTGAGGGCCACCATTTTATACCAATAGTTCTCAATTAAGTGTAATATCATGTCAACACAGAGGATACGAGTAAATCAAGAACTGGATGAACTCTAACTTCGAGAATGAGTTTGTTGTTTTTGGAGAATAATTATCAACATTAAAAGTTACCCAATGATGTAGAATGTTCAGCAGTGTTAATGTGTTCAGTAATGTTTGGAGGTTGTGTAATTGCATACCCTGAAATTATTGCTGTCTTGCATATTTATTTACTTTAGTATTGCTGTACTATGGTTTCCTGATACTACTGATACTGATACTGAAATACTACCTTTACTTAGTAACTTTACTTATAATGTGGGCTAATCCATAATCCAGAGTGTTGTGATCTATGTAGTTTAGTGTGCTTCCCGTAGTCCAATAAATGATAATTGCTTTGTTGTGAGCTGCTGTTGTGTGCTGAAGTACACTGCATACATTTATTGCTCTAGCGAGCATGCTTTACATGCATACACCTGTGCACGCGCGTTCACACACACTGTACAAACAATAGGAAAATTCTGCCTGGTTGCGCATCTAGGAAGGAATACGCAGAGCAACGTTATAAAGAAAAAGCTATGGCAAAGCCCATTCCCCAAGGATGATAAAAACTTGAGTTTTCAAACTTGTGACCCTGACAGGGATACACTTATATTTCTTGAAAAAAAAGACACATTCAAACATTGCAGACAGTTACCATATGGAGAAAAGTGTTTTTGGACCAAATCATCATTACTTTGTCTTATTTTGGCTTCACAGGTGAATTCATAGAGTTCAAAATTGTTTTTCGTCTGTTGGAACCAGAAAAAGAACGGTATTGAGAAACGAACTGGTATTGAAATGAGGAACTGAAACTGAATCCATCTTGAAAAATACATAGCTGTAATTGTGATGCAATAGGGACTGCTAGTGAAGTTATATTAATGACCAAAAAGGCATTGAAAAGGCTTAATAGTCACAGCTTCATGTGAAGGTAAGAGTATGCAAATCCCTCTTAAGATATTGGTGTGTAATGTGTAGTTTTTTTCCCCAACAGGAGGATAATGGGCTTCCAGTTCATTTGAAAGGGGGGGCCAAGGATGCTATCCTGTACAGGCTCACAATGGGACTCACCCTGCTTGGTGCGTAACCACTGATCCCTCCTTAAGTGTTTTATACTACTGGAAATTAAGATGACAATGTTCCTGTTCACATTGTTTAGGACGTAGATGCTTTGTGGCTGTGTTTGTTGTACAAAGAGGACCATTAATTTGTTGTGTGTTATAAAATCTGAAAGTTCCCACCACAAGGTTCGTTTGTACTACCTCACTGTGGATGCACAGAATCGTGAGATTTGGCTGCACATCGGCAGCGTATATAAATTTGTGACCTCACAATGCAGTTCTGCATTCAGACACTAGGTGGCAGTATGTGACAACCAAGACTGTCAGAATGACCCTAGATGCCCCAGCAATTTCTTATCCACCAGAGGAACCTTTTCGTGAACCGAGGAACTTTTTCCAGAACACAGTAACTTTTTACTTGCATGCCTTTTTCATTGCGACGGTTGACACTGAGGCTGAAGCCTGAAAGGCTTCCCTGTCCCCGCACTTGATCCAGTCGCTTGTCGCCAACCTCTTCGCTCCAAATCCAGCAACTCCAGCCACTGAGTTAACTAGCCTGCTTTTGTTGGTTAGCAGTTAATTCTTGGCTATCTAGCCTTTGATGCCTAACACAAAACCCAAGTTAACAAAAAAGATATCAATATGTTTTAAACATAACCATTGCTTTTTTTCCTCGTCACTTCCTTCGACTTTACCTAATCATCGTGGTTCTTGGGGTGTGGTCGGAAAGCAAATACGAACGCGCTCAAGGAATCGTGTAGGCCCTGTTGTGGATTGTTCCTGCCCACTGAACCCAGTGGAAAAGGGGCGTTTGTATGTTTTAGCTTTCAGGAGGATTAGCGGACATGTGGTCTCGTGCCACCTGCTGTTTATGGGCAAACAAGTATGCCTCACCTAGGGACGAGGCACCCTAAAACGCATCAAGTACATGAATGAACCATGCATCACTCTGGTTTGAGTGAAATGTGAGGAGGCATTGCCAGACTTGGCAGTAACTGTGCATGTGGGGGGGTGCTGTAACTTCGGCTTTGTTCCATGCAACCCAGAGTAACGTTCAGTTTTTGGTGATCTTTTGATCCACACAGTTTTGAAGGCACCCTAAATGGAAATAAACATTCAGAATGCTGGACTAGATGTTCAGCCTTTGTTTGCATTCACAAAATGTTGGCCAAGATAATACTCTGTACATGCATTTAAGATGATGCTATATTTGTTGTGGACATGTGAGCCATGCTTGACATATTGTTCTCTTGTCTCCGTAGGAACTGGATCTGTCATGTACCAGCTGATAGGTGCAGCAGTTCCCAAGAAGAACAATTGATTTTTTTCTTTTTCCATTCTGTCCCTGTCTTGAAAGGTCTCTTAAATTTGTAAAGAATGTCTTAACCATCAGGGAACATTTCTGTTGTCATGCTGGAAATTTAACCACATGAATGGGATCAACTATTTATCGACTGTACTGTATATGAACGGAAAATAATAAATCCAACATTACATTACCACACCCTGTTGTATGATTCCTTTTTTTTTCCTGTAAGTGTGTTTGGCTGAATTCAATGAATTGAAAACCGCCTTACCGTCCTGAGAGAAACCACTATTTAAATTTAAAAGGTGAGGAAAGGGGAACAGGAGAAACCTATTTCCAGTGCTATAATGCAAGAAGTGAATTCTTCCCCTAACTGTAACATTCTATTTTATTGAATGGCACTTTTCATTGTATTAAAACACTGAAAAAAAAATGTTTAATTGGATAAACCTATAATTTTGCTTCAGTTTGTTTCACCTGTATTTTTAGGTATCTCAACTGAATTTAAGGTTCATTCAAAATAAATATTGCTGTAACAATTTGTAAAAATTTTAGGTCTAATCTCTGAAACTTTTTTTTTTCAGTGAATGTCTAAACGTAAAGCTGTGTAACTTAATTGATCAGATTCACCATCGGTGCTTCTGTGCCTGAACTCCCTTTCATGCGACTGGTTAAATATTAAAAAATGTCACTCATAATCCAAAGTTTTTTTGTTAGTTTTTTTTTCTTGATCACCCTCATTGAAGCAAAATTAGACAAATTTCAGTTACGTGGTTTACAAAGACTTCAATGAATGCGATAATAAGCAGTACAGTATTCCACTAGACCTGTGCCAGACGACACCCAGGGATGGGCTGGTACATTTGCAAGCAACAATGGTACAGGTACAAATAGCATTCACGATAACTTACCCTGCTGCAGATGTGCTGCATGCTGCCTTTACCACCGGTGTGCCTCTCTTACCAATCACCAAACACGAAGAAATGTACAAATGAAGGCAACTAATGACCATGCTATTGATCGCCCCTGTGGCATGCTTTTAAATTGAGAGAACTACCCACCATGCACTATTAAACACAGAAGCACCATTTGTAGACACAATGCTCTATGTTAAAATATAGACTTCCTGTTAGTATTAGCAAAATGTTTTGACTTGTTAATAAAAAAATTGCCTCAGATATATGATCTGAGTAAAAATATTTTAGTTTTGATGATGAAAATGACAGGTCTTTGTAGTGGACTTTTGAACCTCACTATATTTCATTGCAGAACGCTGCATACATTACATTTAGACGATCGCATACAATAAAACTTGTTTTTTTAACAAAAAGGATCACTTTAAGTCAATATTACACATTTCTTGTAAATTGCCAAAACTTATTTAGTTATATTGAGTAATTTAATAAATTGTAACTCCAACACAGACAGAAAGTAGGTTAGAAATCACAACTAGTGTAACTCGATCTAAGTTCGGCCTATCCATGTAAGTTACATAGTTATGACGAGTTTACACCTGAGAGTCGTCCAACAGACCTTACGTATAATATCTCCTCCCCAGACACCAGAGGGGGATGTTTTTCTAAAGACATCCTGGAATTCCTCAGCCACTGAACTGTATTGTTCAGGCACTAGAGGACAGTGTTTCCAAGGAAATCAATTTGTTTTAATAGACTCTTGAAGCTGGCCCGAAGACTCAATCTTGCAATTCTCGTCATTTGCAAGAACTTGTCCTCAAAGTAAGGTGCATGGTCTTTAGATGTCAATGTTTGATTATATTTAATGTGAACGGAAAAAATGAATTTATTTCACCAAGCATATCATCTTTTTCAGTTGTCTTTTTTATTTATTTATTTACTTATTTATTTACTTATTTATTTACGTATTTATTTTTCATTAAAATGTTTTTTCAGGAGATATTGATTGTGTAATACCACAGGTAATCTGTGTCTGAAATATTCCAGTTTTCCTTTTGAAGGCCTGAAAATAACATTATTTTTTCATTATCTGCAACCTGTCATAACTGCTTCCGAAGTGGAAACGTTCAGGGGCATTTTTTCCAGCTGTTATATGCATTCCCTTTTGCTGCTGTAGTATGGTATTGGTGAGCCAGTAGGGGGTGCCCATGAAAAGAGCCGAAAACCTGTTCCCGACTGCAGTGATGGGGACACTGAACAATAAATCTGATCCTTTATTAATGATGTTAAATCGAGGCCCTAACTCACTGCGGACATTATCAATCTCATGCCACTTATTTCCACCGCCACCACCTGAGCAACTGATAACAACTTTTGATTTTTGAGGAGTTTGGCAGACACCGCATACTTTTAGTGATAAGTTACCCACAGCCTCTGCTGTGAAGCTCTTTGAGGTCAAGAAATGGAAGGCAGTAGATCAACAAAATCCAGAATTAATTCGATTTTTAAATAAGAACATTATTAATGAGCGTATTAATGGAAAAACGATTTTACATTTTTGTGCTGAGATTTAAAATGTGCAAGACTTATTTTGGAAACACATTCTGTAAAGGCATGCTATAGTTGTATAAAGTAGGCTATATGTCTAACTACTTCGGCGTGAGGCTACATTATATACTACATTTACTTCTCTGTTAGACTGGATATTCGGATGTATTTTTGTATTGACTAATTGATTTATTGAAAAATTAGGGCCATTAAATTGAAAAATGGTTCCTGATGACTTCAAACTTAGATCGCACAGAAAATAGCTTTGAATACCTCTATAGACTTAAACCAATAGCCTATATATATATATATATATATATATATATATATATATATATATATATAACTGCTGCCTCTTTAAACATGTTCAAGAGAAAAAGTGTTTGATTTTTTAACATTTTCCATTGTTCAGCTCTGCTCAACTCTTGCCAGCACTAACATAAGCTTATTCTTGGCTTCAAGGGACACATGGCTATCGCGGAAGACCTGTGGAACTAAGCGTCATAATGGCCATCATGCCAAAGGAATGCAGCAAAGTATGCACACGTTTACAAAAGTGTATCCCGCTTTCTGGGATGTTGAACACATCAAACCGTGGAAACCAGGGTTGCTCGCATGCAGCGTTTCGTAAGAGCTTACGATAGTAAAAGGAGAGTTGGGAACAGCCCCCTATTAAGTGTCAGACTGTGGAGAGTCTTTCCCACTTGGAAAGAAGATTTCTTTCTGGGACATCCACAGCCGGAGCTCGTGTACCGGTTTCTGGGGGAGAATTTCAGAAGAGGAGGCTTGAATTTCCATCTTTTTATTTAACACCTTTTCCAAGGTTAGCTTTCTTTTAAATGTGATCTTATTGAGAATTATTTCTAGTTAGTCTATCACTTCCAACTTTACTGAGGGACCGTGAATTACTCTTAATATCCCTCGCAAAACCGTTGCAGGTGAAACTGTTTTAATTTCTGCAGGTCGGCGGATCGACTGGCTATTTACTGGGAACATTTTTAAGTAGAAACGAGTCCTTCACACACGTTTTTAACCTGTGAATATATTGGACATTTGTATTTTCAGGGAAAGAAGGCAGTCAGGTGAAAGCTCTTCACAATGTTACAGTGACTTAATTTATAAAATTAATATTCAGTACATTTTGAGAAACATCATAAGTATGTAATTATTATTATTATTATTAGTATTATTAGTATTATTATTATGTATACAGTTATGGTGTTGAAACGGGTTAGCCTACTATTTCTTGCGCATATGTGTACAAACTTTAGACTCGCGTCACATGGAAAGTGTAAGACACTCATCTTTTGTGCCGTAAAATCATTTGAATTCAAGACAAACCACTCTTTTTGAACCAGTCGTAGTTTATACGAACAAACTGTATTCTATGCCTTTCATTCCCCCTTGATAATAAAACGGCACTTTGCACATGGAATTCCTTTTTCGAGGGGGATTCGTTAAACCTAACTGTAGGAGGCGCGCTTAAACCGTACAAACAGCAAGGCTCTTCCAAATGTAGGCTTAAACCGTAGGCTACAAACCGCAAGGCTCTTCCAAATGTAGGCTACCTTACCTCTGAATTTTTTGTGCTTGGTCAATATTTTAAGATTTTAAAACAGAAGCCGATCGTATGAACAAAGTAAAATAGGTACGTATGTAGACAATTGGAAGTGCATTTGACAATGAACAAATTGTATACAAAATTACCTAATGCTATTCCTACTTAACGTAGCCACATAGTTTTATAAAGGGACAATCGGTCGCATAAATCATTTGGCGAATCTCATTCCAGTCTGGGGAGCTATTAGTAGTCACTCCTGAACTTTCTCTTTGTAAAAAAAAAAACCACACTTGCAAGTTTACTCACAGATGGCAATTGCGGTCTGACTTGCACATCCCCCCCTTCACCTTTTCCACCTTTTCCAGTTTGCATTTAAATATTCGTGACCGTGACTGTTGTTTGTCGGTTTTTTTTTTTGGTAGATCATTCATGTTGTACTGAAAAACTAAAGCTAAGGATGAAGATCAGGCTGTCTCTGGCAGCAGCTGCCTTCCTGGCAGTCCTCGTTTCCTCAGTTGAGGCTCAAGGTAACGCTCGCTCTTCGGCTTCTCCTATACCTTACCATTAACGAAATTATCTCTCTCTCTCTCTCTTTCTCTCTCTCTACCTCTGTCTTTCATCTATGTGTCCCTCCCCCAATTAATGTCTCCAGTGTTATTTAATTAGGGCTAATTAATTTAGCCACCCTTTCAAACGCTCAATGTAACATTTAAGCAAGTCTATAACTTTTCAGTTCCTCAGACTTAAAGAGCCATTACGTTTTGATTGAATTCTGTACCACCCACCCCCCTGACACACACCCCACTTTTTCCTGTCTATTTTTAATCGTCGTTTCATTCATTTTACTTTTACTTTTAGTTTAATATAGAGCAAACTTGTATAGCCTGTGTGTTTTCGATGTTTTCACAATTAAATGATGAAGAGAACTAATATAGTGTGAATTTATGATTGTAATGTTTATACCTTTATTTTAATAAAATATATGTGTATTTCAATTATGTTTTTAAAAAAATCCAGAATTCTGAATGAATGCTTTATTCCAAAATGCTTGTTGAAAACCAAAAATATTAATGTAAATGTATATATATATATATATATATATATATATATATAGATGTATATCAAAGCCATTTCAGAGCACATGTTAAAAAAAAACAAAAAACAATTCATGTTCACCTGATTGAACTTGTTACAGCGGTTGGTTGGTTTTGAAGTAAGTCCTGAAGAAAGTCTTTTTTCATGTGCAAATGTGGGATTAATGATGCAAGCAGATGCTTTCAGGGTGGGACATCAATTCCTCTTAAAGGGATCCTGTTTTGCAGGTAATACTGTATGAAAATCGGTTATTCTGGCAAAATTTATCTGGTATTTGGCAGGCTTTAATTTGGTAGTCAGTGAAATATGTTATTTTTTTCTAGCTCTCTTTCCATGACTAATAGCTGTAATGCAGTAAGTAAGAGTTCATAAGATCAGATGGTTAAGTGTAAGGCTGAAAACTAAAACCTGCTAACACATGTGCCTCGCTATAGGGCACGGCTGGAAAAATGTAGACGGACAAAGTCTTTGAAGTGATCTGCGGGATTGGGTTCATATAGCCTAGCTGCTGTATATTCCCAGTGCTCGCAATTGGAATGCATCTAAAATGCTTTGTTTCCTTCATTGAAGGCAGCTTTAAACGTGTTAATTGTATAAACATAGCTGGTAGAGGCATTGTGGGCTTTGCACATTTCCACAAGATAAGCTACAATTACTTTCCAATGGGACTGAGGTGAAATATGGCAAAATGCCAATTAAATCAATCTCGAGCTGAAGCCTTTTCTGCTGATTGAAGCCTTTTCTGCTCGTTCTGCTGCTCACAAAAAAAGTTTCATTGTGTTAGGGTTACGTCACTGATTCTCTAGTCCTATACGCTACAGCATCAACCTTGTAATGACTAGGAACAGAAGAGAAAGTGCATTATGTATGTTATCTTAAGTGAAATACCCTGATCAAACCATTGTTGGCATTTGATTTTAATGAAGCTAGTCATAACACAATGTTGACACCTGTTACCATGGCAACTGTCATTTGAGGAGTTGACAATGCTGTTCCTTTGCTGGTCTACACAGGGGAGGTGACTAAGCTTGCCACAGTTCCACCACAAATCGCCTACTGTGTGTGCCTGTTGGGAGCGAAGATGTTAGGAAAGGGTTTACCAAGGGGGGGCGATGATGAGTCCACACCAGTGGTGGGCGAAGCCCCTCATGCAGCTCTCTATTCTCAAACTCCAACTTCTTTACCCTACAATGTGATATCAGTGACAATTTCTCTCTGTATTATAATTCAAAACAATATGTACGTACATTGTAAGAAGTAGAAAACATAGATATTCTAGAAATATTTATTTAGGAGTAAGGAATAGATATAAAGAACTTGTTTTAGGAGCAATTCTATACTACTCAAAAGGTGCAATAGACCATGTCTGTAAAAAAAAAGAAAAAATCAACAACATACAAATTTTCAATGCAATACAATGCAATAATACTTTATTGTCGATCACACCCCTCAACATAAAATTTTAATTGCATGTTGGACCTCATGCACTGAGCTTTCAAATTGATTCTGGGATTAAATTATTCTTGAATCTCACATGTTTGTACTGTGGGACAGTATCTTTTATCTGTCATAACAGCTCCCCACATTCCTAGAGCAGACTTTACAAAGTCTGAGTAGCTTTGCTTAGTGTTATTCTGAGAGTCTATTGTACGAGGCAGTGACTCCATAATTCTGTATACTCAATATTATGGGGCAGTAAAACGGTGTCAAAACTTGCCTGCTTGCTGCAGAGGATCTTAGTCTATAAAAAAGTGCAGTTGTTACATTTTGCTATGTACATAGTCAATATGTGCAGTCCAACAAAGAGTTGAGTTCAACACAATTAATCATCAGCACATTTGGAACACAAATGCCCTGTTGATTAATATCTTATGATTAATGTTACCAATTCTCTTGCTCATTTCATCTTTGTAGTTTTATTTCTGATCCATTAACTCTATCAATTACTCATTGTCAAGCAATCTTTTAGCACATTGAGTCTGCCAAAGAGAATTTAAGAGATAATATATCGAGTTCCACATGTTGATCATTGTTTTGATTATGCATATTTCAGATAAGCAAATTTAAGTTAAAAATAAAGCTGAATGAAAGGGTTTAAGTGTGAACAAAAAAGGCTCATTACAGTTTCATATGGTCATGCTAAATCTTTAAATATAACCAATTCTTACCTCATGCATCTAACATTTCCTCTCAAGTACCTCAGTTCATAATATATCAGACAGTTGTACTATATAGACTGAATGTTCCTCAAGATTTTTGAATGACTTTCCTGAATATAAAACACGTTAGGGACTTTTTGATTTACAAATAGGTATGCATTATTGTTTCATAAAAAAGAAAATACGAAATGTATTAACACTGTGGTTACATACATATACTGTAAAATCTGAAATACGCCAGAAACTAGCAGTTTCTCTCCTTTGAGAGATTTCCAGGTATCCAGTCTCTCCCCATATATTGCGATAGAATGGAACAATGTAATACGAGTATAACAAATTAGATTCTTTTCTCTCATTTTTTTTAACCGAGCACTGGGACAAAGAGTCTTTCTCAGCTTCTGCGGGTATTCGGAAAAAGCGTTGAGTTGCGCTCCATATGGAAAGTTAATACGCGGCCATGTTTAATGTCAGCACGTGTTGCGGAATTACTTTGTCATCGGCTGTGCTTCCCCGGGAGCCTCAAGACCTCCTTCCCCTGGGCACGGCAAAACCTGGGAGCCAAAGGTCTGCCTCCCTGGCGTCGGATGGAAATGGTTACTGATGCACGGCAGGCGCAGGCCTCGGGGGAAACGTGAACCGCGTCCCATGGTCGTGGCTCTGTGAGGCGCTGAAGGAAGTGACGTAGCCGGCTAGCTAATACAGAATACAAACTTTTTTTTTTTTTTGGCTGGTCTTATATTTTCACTTCAAAGACCAACAACTAAATAGGCTGACTTGTTCATTTTACCCCATCAATGGGTAAATAATAAGTTAAAATAATGTATCAAGGTGTTGTTAAGCAAAATAATTGAAAAAATAGGTAATAGCTTAGTTCGTTTGAATCATCGTTAGTGCCCCAGATGCAGTTGATCATGACTTGTCAGAAGAAGGAACTAACCATTTGTTTGTCAACAACGAACATTCCTGGAATTTTGGCTGATCGAGTCTGAACATTCTGGTTTTTATATGAGGCTTGTTATTTAAAAGCCTGGTGTCAGACAAAATTGAAACCGAATTGACACTGTGCGTGAGTGAGCGAGTGAAGACTCGGCCCCCCTATGGCAGGAGTGTGGGCAAGGGGTACAAGACAGGACCAAACGGAGGCAGGCACACAACGACCCCCCCTGAGTTGACCCGTCAGGTTGGTGAGCTCCCACCTCTACACGTCCCAGTCAAGCTTTTCATTTGGGTCATATGTCGTCTGCCTGTGCATTCAAATTGTCCTAAGCTGTGGCTTGACAACAGTATTTTAGAATGATATTCCTGTCCCTCCAATCGCCCCGCAACCTCCCTGGTGAACAGCATGCTCCTCCTTTAATGCCTGCATCAACCTATCCATGTGGCCTATTGAGTAAACATTCACCTGTATCACTCAATACACCCTCACTGTGTGAACCGATTCCACTAATATACAGTAAGTGCCAACACAGTCGCCATGAAGACAAACAAACCTGCTAGTCTCAGGCTCATTGTCCCTCACATTCAACACCCAGGTACTTGTTTTATTTCATTGCCCTTGATATATACTGTAGGTTCAGTTATCACAGCGCTTTTACACAATTGGATATTGCCTTTAGACTGCAATTCCCATCTTGGTATGAATGCCAATGGTATTTCTACCAAAAATCTGCTCCTATATTAAAAGATTTTTATATACTTTTTATGTATATAGTATATTCCCCTTCTAATAGTGTCTGTTTTACTTTTATGTACCTGTACTTGTTTTGGAAACAAGTATTTTGCTTAATTGACAAACACACCCTCCCCCACCTCCTCCCATCCTGCCCCCCTCCCCCACTGAAGAATATCATTTTAAAATATGTTGGAAATCTCTATGCACGTTCCTTGTGCATAGAGACTCCTTTTAAAAATTTAGTTCAATTCACCTAGTTGGCTCGAGTAACGTCTCATCTACATGTGCATGGAACTGTGATATCCAGCCCGATGTGCACAATGTGCTTCATCGTCATCACCTCACCCACGGTTCATGTCGTTTTGATTGGTTTATTTATTTTAATGCATATGGTGTCTGTATTTTCAGCTTGCGTGAGCTGTTTCTCACAAGCCCCATGACTGCACAACTGTTGAGAATGAAAAGAATGTACACAATCCTCCCGCGATGAATTGTGTACTCTTTTAAGAGGTTTGCAATGGATTTCTGTGTGCCATCGACACTGTGGGGCGGTCAAAATATAAATATGTATATATATACTCAAGTATATATGACATATGGTTACCTGGATTTATTTTCAAAGATCTGGCTTCCTTTGATTTCCATTGTATAATCAATAACTCGGGAATGAAAATGTTGTGTATTGTTTTGGTTCATCTCCCATCACGTGAGCCACCTGCCAGGGCTGGTTGGGCATGCCTTGCATTGACTGCACTCAGCATGTGTGAGATCGTCTACTCAGTGTCTGTGCCTGTACAGGTTTTTATTTATTTTTGTGTGTGGAGTCGTCGTGCGATCGGTGTTTTTGATTTGAGCTGCGTACCTTGGATGCGTGGTCACGCAACTCAAACAGACGTCATTTTGCTCCAAAATGGCTTCTCACGTCCACTGTGTTATGTTGTCATATTGTCGTCACTGTGATGCATTTGCCCAACAACGAACGTATGAACTTCTGACCTGAAGTGTTTGTCGTTGGGAAGCACCTTGTATGCTAAAAAGTGCCATGCTTTGCTTATGAATTTTGTCCTTGCATTTGTGCTTACATTTTTATGCTTGTTTTGGAGCTGATATATAATATTTTCTCATTTGCAGTTGAACCACCCTCAGACTTGAAATTTGAAATTCTAAATGAGAACACAGTACAAATGTCATGGACACAGCCATCAACACGGATACAGGGTTACAGAATACAAGTTGTGTCAGACACAGGTAAACACTCCCTGGCTCTATGCCTAGTTTGATCTCTGCTTTGTCCACTACAGCTTACAGAAGGTCAGCATGTGTGTTATCCTCATTAACAACCAGGAAGTAGTCTAAATAGTTTAACTTCTGCTAAAACAAACTCTACTGTGTGCTCAGACAAACCGCATGTAACCACTTTAACTCTCTAAAGATAACACTGAAACCAAATGGTGCATTTCCAGGACCTTTTTCTTCTGGAAAAAAATTGACAAAAACTCAGTTTTTGCCTTTTGTTTTTAAAATAATCGCTGTAATTTTAGGCTGTAAATATCCATTTAGTTGTCAATGTGAAAACTTTCCAAAGTTGGGTTAAGATTTCACAGAACATGAACTCACGCCCTGGAACACATTATGCTTGTACTGTAGGTGCAGCTAGTGCTGGGCACAGTGTGTTTAGAATGCAATGTGAAAACTTTCCAAAGCTGAGTTAGGATTTCACAGAGCATAAACGCATGTACTGGAACACATTACGCTTGTATTGTAGATACAGTGTGCTGGGTACTGTGTGTTTGCTTGCCCTCGATCATCTGAATAAGCCTCTGCTTATGCTTCTGTGATTCAGATGAACCTGCGAAAGAGCTGAGCCTAGCAGCCACTGCCACAAAGACGTCTATCTCAGAGCTGACACCGGACATAGACTATGTGGTGACCATTGTCTCCTATAATGGACCAGAGGAGAGCATCCCCATCTTTGGCCAGATCACAAGTAAGCGGTTATTATACACCTGCTCCCTGATATGCTTGTAAGCAAATCAATACATTTGATATATATTGTATCAATATATATCAATATGTTTGCATTAAAATGAAATGATTCAGGTGTGACATAACACAGGTAATGTAATATGATTGTAAATGACTGCCAAGAAATCAAAGGAAAGTTAATTTATATGAAAACATATGGCACAAGCATTTAATTTCGCTGTGTTTTGATGCACAGCATTCCTCTCAGTGTTGATATGGATAAACTCAACCATGTTGCATTTAAAACCTGTTTAAAACCACATTGTAAAATTACATAGTTTTTTTTTTTTTAATTGATTGAGATTGAGTTCAGTTCGAACCTGGTAGCATGCTTGGCTTCACGTTTGAATCTCAGTTTGGTGAGGGCACTGCCTCACATGCAAGGATCTCAAATCTGAATCTTCTCAGTGCATATCCAACCACATCAATGGAAAGATATATGAGCTATGTATATCACTTTGGAAGAGTGGAGTGTTGGCTAAGTGAGCAATGTTACAAGGCTGTAAGGAATAGCTGGGCATGGACCTGAGGACGTACGGTATTCATTGCTTGGCTTTACTCTAAAGCCTGAACCTCAGCACCACTGGGATCAGACGGTATTTGGAGATAACAGCAAGATGCCTGATGTGACAATAGATATATTGCTGCATTTGTGTTTACAGTATGCTTAGATAATGGGAATTGAGGTTCAGACTGAGGGGTGACTTTGTTTAAGACATAGTCATTTATAGTCATATGTGAGTTTTCTCTCTGCTCACTGTAAAGAATCAACAAATAATATTCGATCAGTGGTACGTACTGAAATGCCAAGCAACATGCACGCTGCTATTGCTCCCAAATGTGATGCTATATTTTGCAATCACTATGAGAATGTTTTAACCTCACAGATGTTTGGAGAAATGTTGCCCTTGTAACTGTTAAATTCACAGTCAGAAGCAACAGTGTTCTCTCTGTTACTTACTTTGTCTAAACCTTGTAATTACTTTACATGTGTTACACCCTGCATTGTTTTAATGATAATGTAAAACTGTTTGTGTTGACTGTGTTTCAGTTCAAGCCAGTGACTCTGTTGGAACTCAGAGGAAGCCACAGGTTACTGATGCAATCAGTAAGTACATTTACCGCTGCTTTTATATAGTCTGCTTTTGAAAAGATTGCAAGCCTCCCCCTTTTTTCCATTTAAATCCATGCATTTGCATTTTTTTTATGGAAAAACTTGTGGGTTATTCTGTACTGGTTTGACTAAGCCGTTCCAGCTTTCATAGCAAGTTTGGGGCTTAAAAATTTGCTGGAAATGTACATATTTGTGCGTAACTGGAAAAAGCCTGCGTGTCAGAGCTTTGAGAGGACCCAGTCGCGCACCATATAAAGAATGAGGCTCCTTTTGCTCGGCTGACAGAGGGGGCTGTCTGAATTCACTACTTAAACAGCCACACCAGGGACATCGTGAACAAAATCCAGGCATTAAATACCTAGCTGTGGAAAGAAAGATGCTAAAAGATCATATTTAATTTCAAAAAGAGCAGTTACACCATTTACCATACTTAGGAAAGGAGAGCAGTTACACCATTTACCATCGTTAGGAAAGGCTGCATGAGGAATCTTTGACCATCCCTCACCTACCTTTTCATTTAAGTTTTAATTTGGCCTCAAAATGCCCGAAGCAACACACTAATTAAGATGTCTTTTTCTTGTCAGCTTCTCTGGAATTTGCTTTCTGTTTGAACCATTACTTGAGGCAGTGCTGCCTTTTCCATAGTGCTGTTGCAGACAAAAAAAAGGACAAAAAGCAAAATTTTAACACACCTTGTTTTGTTTGGCTCTGGATCCCACCTGAATATTTAACATAGCAACTGGCCCTTTTTTATTCAAGCTTGCAACCAAGCAACATATAGCATATCCCATAGTGGACAGCTGTCACATTTACACCACTTCCCACTTAAAGCCAAAGGGCCATTGTTCAGTTGAATGTTGGTCAACAGGTGAATTCCTGCAATGAGAACAAAGCGCGCTGGGCTAATGGCTAGCAAGTCTGCCAAGTGAGCAATGGGCCGCAGGAGAATGGATGGAAGATTTAAAAACAGGGACGCATGAATCAGACCAATTAAAACAAATTGAGCCATTGAGAATGGTCTGTGAGAAATGTAGTGACGTGGCCTGAGAGACATAAAGAATAATGACTGCTTATTTTGGATTTTAAAAGATGCTGAAAGAATTTTTGCGCCTTCGTCTACAGCCAAATTGTAATAATATTCAAACTTTCCGCCTGCATCCCCTTTTTATGGTAGCTTCAAAATTCAGGATCATATGTCATTAAATTTGCTGAATTTTACAGAAAAATGGTGTGGGGAACCACTTAATCTAAATAGCAGTTCATAGAGACACATGCCCCCAGAGTGGATGCATGGGTGAAGAGATAGATGCTACAGTCTAATGTTTTTAATGGCATGTTTTTTTGGCATGCATCCAAAAGAATAATTTCATTCAAATAGAAGTGCATTTTCAGGCTATTATAAATGTGGCTGTCATGATTAGAAAGGATGAGCCAAATGAGTGTAAGCTTCATGTAAGAATTCATCCCCTTACTTGCTATGTTGACACTGTCAGAATGCCTGTTAAATGAAGGGTGTCTAGTGGTGGTACCAGTGCTGCTAATGTGACTGACCCGCCCCCCCCCCCCCCCCCCCCACTCTCTCTCTCTCTCTCTCTCACCTGCAGAGTGTACAGCCAGCGCTATTGCAGACGTTGCCTTCCTGGTGGACGGCTCTTGGAGTGTTGGGCGGGAGAACTTCAAGCACATCCGCAGCTTCATCAGCTCCATGGCGGGTGCCTTTGAGATTGGTTTGGACAAGACCCGGGTGGCCGTGGTGCAGTATAGCACTGACACCAGGACAGAGTTCAACCTGAACCAGTACTCCAACCGTGGCGAACTCCTCCGTGCCATCAACACACTGCCATACAAGGGTGGCAACACAATGACCGGTAAGGGTAATGGAAGCCTCTGAGAGGATAACGTTTATTTTATCTTATATCGTCAGATTATTTTCATGTTCCAGCCCAGCTTTATACAAAGTATTTACATTTCTCTGTGTATAAATGTCTCTGTCAGAGTGAGAAAGAAAAGTGGAAAGAAAAGCAGATGATGTAAGTCACCAGGTGTGTGAGGTTATTGGCTGAGCAAATCAGTAATAATAACAATTTTTGCAGGTGATGCCATGGATTACTTGCTGAAAAACACTTTTACTGAGGCAGCAGGGGCTAGGAAGTCTTTCCCCAAGGTGGCCATGATTATCACAGATGGAAAATCGCAGGACCCTGTGGAAGAATATGCCAGGAAGCTGAGGAACAATGGGGTTGAGATCTTTGTCTTGGGTATGTGAAGCTGGGAATCATCAGTATGGAAAGCTGTTCGATTATACTACCTGTTGTTTTGGCTGACAGTTAACCAGCTACAAGAATAATGAAAAATGGTTTTACCAATGGAATACAATTTCACAAATATTAAGACGTGGTTTTATAGTCATTCATGTGATGTGGAAACATGCCCTGGATTGTTACTAATGACTATCAATGTGAAATTCAAGGCTTTGTGAACCACAAAATTTGCTAACACCAATGGTCTAATTTTAACTTATAGCATTCTGCTGAGGTCGGAAAAAACTGACTCTCCTCCAACACTGCTGCTTGTGACCGCCATTATATTCAGCAGCTTACTGACAAGTGGAGCCACCATCATTAATTCCAGCTGGATTTGGTTAAACACAGGAAAGGAACTAGAGCCTTCCATTTCATTTTAGGCATTTTAATGAGATGTGATGTGTACAGGTTTTCAAACCTGCAACGAAACATGACTATTCATCCTCAAAATCAAGACGGTTTTCATTTTGCGTTGGTCGACTCTATACAAGGGAGCCTTTGTTATAGATCAGTTCAAAACTTGTAAAGGGTAGCCCCTTGACTAATGCTCAGAAATACTGATAGGTGTGCAGAAAACAAGCCATATTTTGTTGTTTAACATTGGTTTTGTTGTTCTCTGTCCAATTCAGGAATCAAAGGAGCAGATGAGGAGGAACTGAAACAAATTGCCTCCAGGCCTCACAACACGCATGTCTATAATGTCCCCAACTTTGACTTGATCAAGGAAGTGCAGCGCAAACTCATAACAGAGGTGTGCGCTGGGGTCGACGACCAGGTCAATTCCCTCGCAAGCGGGGAGGAAGGTAAGCGCATGTCAATGCCAAAGTTTTCCATTTTGTTTATGAGCCATTTATATGTGGTTTATATACTCACAGTATAGATTTCTTGATATGAAAGCAAAAATGACCCATTTAACACCAAAATTACTCAATGTTTGTGTATTCAGGTTTTTTTCCCTTCATGAAAATAGCATGGATATGAATGCTGCTGAACTTTTGATTCTATGGAAAGCTCTTATATTCACATTTATCCCCTACAGTTGTGGAACCAGCCTCAAACCTGCAGGTTGTTGAAATCTCGTCCAAGTCCATGAGGGTGACGTGGGACGCATCCTTCGGTGAGGTGACGGGATACAAGCTGCAGTTGATCCCCATGCTGGCCGACAGGAAGAGACAAGAGTTATACGTTGGGCCCACCCAGACAGCGGTGAATGTTCGAGACCTGTCCCCCGAGACTGAGTACGAGATCACCCTCTTTGCCCTCAAGGGCCTGACCCCCAGTGAGCCCGTTATGGACATGGTGACAACCCAGCCAGTTAAAGTGTCTCTGGGTAAGCATGCCTCAGCTGTCGCTGCCTGTCATTATCCACCATTACTTAGCCCATATTGGCACCCCCACTACACAGTCTCACCTTTTTCCATTTCCATTATTCCAAAACCTGATTTGCACTTTAAAGTGTTAGATTGTGTCTGTAGGAGGTGCAGTGACTGTCATTCACCTGTCAGATGAAGCAGAAAAGCAAATGTAGACAGCTGGGGGCTGGAGACAGGAACTGCAAGCAATGCAAGGATAAAGTCTTTCAACACTAGCAGGATGAACAAAGCTTGCGGGTCCAAATGCTAAATAGATGATTATCAGGGGAATCATCTTTTTATTGTTTGAACGTACAATATGTGTTCAGTCGCAAATGGCTTATGTTCTACATTGCAGTAACTTGGTTTCAGCCAAAATATTGTCCTATGACTCACAGTTTGATTCAAAGTTATATGTTTCGTGCTTTGTGCTTGTAAAGGTGTCTGTATCTTCATAAAACATCATTTTATGGGCTCAGTGATTTCCTTCCAGAATTAATAAAACATGCTGATAAATGCTAAAGCAAATATTGTCACAGGGCAAGAAATCAAAAACAATGTTTTTTTTCCCTCTCCCATATACAGAATGCTCTTTGGGAGTAGATGTACAGGCTGATGTTGTCCTGTTAGTGGATGGCTCTTACAGCATTGGATTGGCCAACTTTGCCAAAGTGAGGTCTTTCCTGGAGGTCCTGGTGAACTCCTTTGACATTGGCCCCCACAAGGTGCAGATCAGCTTAGTGCAGTATAGCCGGGACCCACACACTGAGTTCGCCCTCAACACGCACCCTGACCTGCCTGGGGTTCTCAAGGCAGTGCGGTCTTTCCCCTACCGTGGTGGCTCTACAAACACGGGCAGGGCCATGAAATATGTCCGGGAGAAGATCTTTGTTGCTGCCCGGGGGGCCCGTCATAACGTGCCACGTGTCATGATCCTCATCACTGATGGAAAGTCATCAGATGCCTTCACCGACTCCGCCACTAAACTGAGGAACACTGATGTTGAGATCTTCGCTGTGGGTGTGAAGGATGCCGTGCGCTCGGAGCTGGAGGCCATCGCCAACCCTCCAGCAGACACTCATGTCTACACTGTGGAGGACTTTGATGCCTTCGAGAGAATCTCCAAGGAGCTCACACAGTCCATCTGCCTCCGCATCGAGCAGGAGCTCCTCAATATTAAGAAGAGAAGTGAGTGTCCTTGTGCCTCTCTTGTGTAAAAAAAGCTTTACTTTTTGATAGCTGCAGCATGAGTTTTAATAATTGCAAGTGCTTGATTGTTATTTCGTCCCAGTTATCCTGCTAACTGTTGCACTGCAAACTTCTGAAAAAACAATGGAGATGTAGCATCTCAGCGCTATTGCAGCACTGCTCTAATTTATGTGTGACAGTTATCAATAGGACTCCTCTGCCTTAAGAATTCAATGACACTGTCATGGGGAGTTCCACATTGATATCAGGCAACTATGGAGTCATTGTATCTCACAATCTACTGAAATTCACAATTTACCATTACAGTTCTTGGTTTTCGGTTTGATTCCTTGGAAACAAAATGTATCTGGGCACAGTAACAGAAGTGAGATGGTGATTCGAGAAGTCCAAGACTCAGTTGGCAGTATGACCTTTCCAATAACCTGGTTTTACCTGATGTAACCCATTATGAAACCATAGAGCCTAAGGTGAAGGATATTGTCTTTCTCTCCAGGTCTGATTTCACCCAGATCCCTGGAATTCTCTGAGGTGACATCCCGGAGCTTCAGGACCACCTGGGTCTCAGATTCGACTGACGTTCTGTCCTTCCTGGTCAGGTTCAGGCCTGCACTGGACGTCACTGGAGACTACATCACAATGTTTGTGCCAGCGGACACCAAGACCGTTGTCCTCCCCTACCTCACCCCCCTGACGAAATATGAGGTCAATGTCTTTGCCCAGTATGACAAAGGGGACAGTTTTCCCCTGACTGGAGAAGAGACCACACTGGAGGGTAAGTGTTGGCTTTTGCTTTAAGACTTAGGTGTGGATTCAATGACATTTGTCTTTAACCTTGACTTATGAATAGATTTTAAAAACATTTTAAACAAAGGATTGTTGTAATTACTGATCACCAAACTTTCCAAACTGTTGTCTGTGAAAAGGTTTGCCTTTAATTATCAGGGCAAAGCCAAGAGGACATTTATAGGTCATTTGATTGTTTATTTAATCTATACCTTGCAGTAACCTGTAATACAACTCTGGTGACAGGATGAGGTTTTGCCAACATGACAGCTTCAGTTAAATAAGTGTAAGCAATTAGACCATGCTGTGTGTCTCTCACAGAGCAAGGACCAGTGAGGAACATCAGGGTGACAGACGAGACGACGGACAGTTTCCGGGTGTCGTGGGCTTCAGCCCGCGGACCCGTGAAACGGTACCGCATCTCCTACGTCCCGGTCAGTGGGGGCGTGGAGAAGCTGGAGGCGTACACTGTCGGCCCTGAGACCGACATCGTCCTGCGTGGGCTGTCCCCCGTCACCACCTACCAAGTCAGCGTATCGGCTGAATACATCTCCGGACTTGGCCCAGAAGTGCAGACCACAGGGACCACCAAAGAAGGTCAGACTGCACAGTGTGTGTGTGTGAGTATGTGTGTGTGCGCACATGTACTGTATGTGTGTGCACATGCATGTATGTCTCTTATTGATTGCCTTTTAATTTGAGAACAGCTTGGCCGAGAAAGACTGCAACACATTAAAAAACAATGACTGTGCAAGTTCAATGAACAGAAGACCTTCTTTAGCTCGAATGCAATGTTTTTGTGGTTTGTAGGCACAAATATATAAGTGTATGTTACAGAACTCTTGTAATAACTCTTAATACCTCTTACATTTCCTTACATTTTTACATACTGGGCTCAGGTGTAACTGGCCTTATTTTCTTGTCCTTGTTCAGCTCGGGGGACCCCACGGGACCTGAGGGTCTTCAACGAGACAGTGTCCAGCATGAGGCTGGCGTGGCAGCCAGCACCAGGCCGGGTCCAGCAGTATCGCATAGCGTACAAGCCAGCAGATGGCGGGGAGAGGAAGGAGGTGATGGTAAAGGGCGATAGCACGGCAGTGCTGCTGAAGAACCTGCAGCCCGCCACGGAGTACGAGCTGTTCGTCAGCGCCCGCTACGCATCTGGCCTTGGAGACCCGCTCCTGGGACAGGGGACCACTCTGGAAGGTACGGAGGCTCCTTCTTGTCCCTGCTGTTGCTCTGATGATTGGGGGTCATGCTTTACAAACCTTAAAATGGATTTACAAAAGTTAGTATTTTATAGTGCAGAGCAAAGTCTTTCTGATTGGTTCATGAGTCAGGGATTGACATCATCGGAAGGGTTGTGAAGCCTCGCTCTACCATCATGTCTCACTGCTACCTGGTGTGGTGAGATATAAATGACAGACCTCACAATGGTGCACCGATGGAAATCACACCCATTTTTCTGAAGCTTTCACAGCGTCTTTCAGAATCAGTTTTAGAGAGCCACCGATACCTCAACTCCTCTGCCATATTCGCAATATGCTTGGCTTACAGCAATTATTTTTGATTTAGTTTCTGAGTGAGAAATAAGTGCATGAGTGGCACTTGACCTCACTGCATGGGTTAATTTGTTCAGAGCACGTAATTGCTTTTGTTTGCGAGAGGCATGTTCATTTCATATTATAATGGCAGCCAATTACGGCAAGAGCAGACATCTGTTTCCCCTTGCAAGGTCTCAGTGGTGGGCAAAGATCACGAAAAAAAAATCAGGGGCCAGCGCAGTTTCTCAGCTTTTGCGTTAAGCATTTTGCCCGAGGGTGTCCAAGAACAATATAGTGACTATTGCCCTTGCACTATGCTTATTAAAATAATTAAGACCCTTCAGTTTGTTGGGTGGTGGTTTTCTTGGAGATTTGGGTTACAGTGTCCCTGCATTGCAGCCAAACCCATAGTGATTGGAGGAAGCCAGTTTTAGGGATTGTAGTGCTGTAAGATTTGACAGGTTAACTTTTGTGATATCAGAGGATCTGAGAAGGGGAAATGGGAATGGATATACGTATACTGTAGCTTTTGCCCACCATCCTGCACAACAAAATATGCATTACAAAAACATATTGATTGACCTATTAAACAGGAGAGAAATATACTCTACTAGAGTTAACAAGTGCCGTTTAACTAATGAGATTTGATTTGATTGACATTGACACTGAACATTTAGTATATTTGCGGTCTGAACATTATACTCCAGGTGTTTACCAGGACAGGTTCTAAGCTGTACAGAATTCTTCCTCATGAAAGCTCTGGCTTTTGATGAAAGCCCCACTTTATTAGTTGAAGGCTGGCTGCCAATGCTATATTATTGGCTGTCTTTCAAAGCAGTGTGCCCCTGGCTTCCAATGCATCAAACCTGTGTCTTCCTACACAGTGCATGGGGAAGAAACTCTTCTCTTCATCGTAAGCCCATCTTCCACTGCAAAAATGGGAATGAATGCTGTAGTCAATATTTGACAGTGGTTTGCGTCATGCAAATAAAGTACTTGAATTAATTGGAAAATTGAGTAGGTGGACAAGGCGAGAGAGAGGAAACAGCCGGAGAGAGAGAGTGTGTGAATAAGATAGAGGGAAAGAGAGAGCTAGAGATCCAGAGAGCTGACTTAGAACTGGCTGTGCAGTGCCCAGTCTCTCCCACGCCGCACGAAACAAGGGAATAAGTGTCCCGTGTGGAAATTACCACCCCCCCAGTGCCATTCATTCATTGTTACAAATAAAAAAGCCGTTAAAGGCCCTGACATTTTCCCGCGGCCGTGCCTCCCCTCGGACGATGCTGCGCGTTTCTCCGGCTGCTGACTCACTCGTCAGGGACCCCGGCTTCCGGGCAACGTCTCCGCCTGGCCCCTCTGCTGAGTCAGCGAGCCGCCTCCCACGCGCACGGCTGGGTCTGAGAGACTCAGTGTGCTCTCGCCAGCGCCCCGTCACTTCACCTGACGTAACGCCAGCGAGACACAGATCCTTTTTGTGCCGGGTTCATGTTGGGGAGAGGGGGTGCGAAACACTGTGGGAGTCGGCTGCCTGAATGCGCAATTTGGGGAACGACTAGGGAATCTTGCCGTTGGGTTTGAAATTTTTAACAGGCTTTACCTGGAAACAAATATAACAGTAATGAAACAGTATTTTATAAAAGGCCTTGTAACACTGAATTAATTTCATTCTATAACACTGACTACCAGAGGCCACACTCTTCATAGTTTATTTCATTTTTATTTGCATGGGAAATCATATAACATTTTAATTTTATTGTTATGTTGTCTTGCAATATTGGACAGTAATCCACAGTGTAGACAAGAATTGCATACTCTTTGATGATGTAAGAGGAGGTTGTATTGTGAGTGTTTAGCCAAGTGGTGATAAGGAGAGAACATTGTTGATGGTGTAGCTGGGCCAGCTCACTGTGGGCAGAGCCCCACTCCCATGAGGCTTTGTGCTATGTAGTTAGACGCATGTAGCCCAGGGTCTGGGGGATACCTGCTTCTTCTTTCTTGTTCCATCGGTCCTCATGTTAGAATGATGAATGGAGTAACATTTGCAATTCCAAACTGAGCCATTAAAGAAAAGTTATTTTTTGGAAATTTATATTCCATATATTGAAAAGAAAAATGGTAAAAAAAGAAATAAGGGGCCAGGGAGGGGAGAGGAGGGTGAAAGGTAAATTTTCACACTAGCCATATGGAACGTATTCACTTCAAAGCCAGGAGCCTTTCAAGAGACACTGGGGCTGTGGACTTCCAGAAGGGAAACCTAATGGCAACATTAACTGGAACATGCGTGACCAAGTGGACCATGCTCTCACAGTTAGCACCTGTGTACATTTCCACTTGAAGAGGCAGGGAAGGGAAATGCAAAAACAAGGCTAAGCTTTGATGGTATCGCTCAGGTAGCCTTTAGCTCATTTTTTTACTCACCCACATGCAAGATGTATATTTTTGCTTTGGCGATTAATGGATCTGCTTCTGGTATTAGTGCACACGCCAGCGTACACTACCCTTTCTAACAGGGAGTACTATACATCTCCTCTGCTAAACAGGAGGAATACCTGAACCCCCCCCCCCCCCCCCCCAGTATCTAGAAGCAGATCAAAACAACAGGTGGTGCTGGGGGGGCGGAGGGTGCGTGCAATTCTGAGCAGCAGCAATGAAGCATGCAAATCAGCGCAGGCAAGCAGCAGCATTGAGAGGTCTGATTGTTGGTTTTAAAATATGCTCCACTGGTGATGTGTGCCTGTGATTGGATGAGTAAGAGTAGAGTGTTGTGTGTATGCCATCGGATGATTGTGGAAACGAGTGAGTATGCGGTTAATGGGGCCAACCGATTGGTCGGCTGCAATTTTGAGTTTCCTGACAGAACTTGCTTTGCGCATTCCGACTGTGCTGCTCATTTGTTTAAAAGTTTTTTTTTGGTGAAACATTGCCCATATTGTTCTCGCTGCAAATCATTTATAATATTTTCTCAATGTTTAAGAAAATGTAATGCCTCCTGCAGCTGGTGAGTTTTACATCTATGCCAACAAGATGCCTGTAAGGATATGCAATTTATCAAGCCACGTAGGTGATTTGTTGATGCCTAGAGGAAGCCTCAGTCTACCTGGTGCACTCAGTCTGCAGAGGCTACACCCTTTTCCATCAGCAGAAAACACTGTATGTCTCACAAAGACTGGAGGCATGAGATTGACTCCCCTAGAAAGAAAAGAAAACCCTCTGTGGGGCTTCAGTGTGCTGAAGCACTAGAGGAAAGTGCCAGATTAATCATATTTTCTTCTTGTCTGATTTTCATTTTGTTGAGGTTTTTTGAGAAATGGGCCGGTGTGTAATGGGGAACAGTGCGTGCCAGGTTCCATGCCAGGGGCCCCTGGTGGCTTTTTTTCCTCCAGCGTGAAGTCCGGGAAGTTTTCTGAAAAATGGCAGCTCTTTAGGAAAAAAAAAAGCGATGAGGTGAACCTTGAACATGTGCAAACAAATTAGGCAAATGAGAATTCAATGTTGGAATGCTACTTAAGAAAGAATATTATGTATGATAAATTATATTTTGGTAAGTTGATTTTTTCTTTTTTTATCAGGCACAGCTTAGTGATGATCTATAAAATTAAACACGGTTGAAGTTAATCTATTTTTTAGGAGAACTTTATTTCACCTGAAATTTATTTTGTCTGCTTTATAAAAGACGTGGATGTCTGCATCCATCGAATCGTTCAGTGTTTTGGCACATGCTAAATTAGACCCTAATACATATTTCCTCATCCTTTTGGGACACTCTGATGTTGTTGTAAGATTCATGAAATCCAGCAATTACAGAGGATTCCAGTGGATTCTTTCCAACAGCAGCCATTTACTTACAGAGAGTAATGAGCCATAAGCTTGTAAGGTTGAATAATAATCCATCGATTGCCTTCTTAGTCATTCTCTGATCGCTCATTGTTTCATATCCACACTGACCTGATGGAAATCCTGTAAACAATGATAGAATGAAGTCAGTGGATTTAGAAATACCCCAGAGTTCCAAATACCTGTTCTTTTGGTAGGCTGCCACAAGCATTTTAGATCAGTCAATTTTCCTCTTTATTTCTTAGAATAAAAGAAAGTTTTAAAAGAGGGTGGTTCTTGCACCAAGAAAAATTGAATCGTGGGCTACATGCCCACAAATCAGCACAGGTCAGCCAATCAGCACAACAGCCAAAATGTTCAAAACACCTTAAATCGACCCTGGGGTTGAATATAATTATTTAATTCAGTACTGGCCATGTTGGAAACTCATGAATAGGTCATAATTAAAGCTTTGATGCTGTAACATGATGTGTTTAATACTTCAAAATTATATGTTTCAGCCTATTTGTAAAGTGTTTGCTTTTGCCTCGTGACACGGAGAAAATTCCCGTAATGTGGTTTGTTTGGACGGTTCAGCAGTTCAGGGAAAGAGAAAGAAAGAGAAAATAGACATCAAATCCGGCACTTGGACCCGGGGTTTTGTGAGTGATCGGAGCTGACCCCTTCCTCGCATCAATGAGGAAAAGAGCAGGTGATTGTCTGCTGAAGTCGTTTGTGTGTGATCCCCTGTCCCTGGTGCACGGCTGGGAATGTCACTCCCCGGCACTTGGCAACTCGGGATCAAGGACTTGGCCCACAGTGTAGATCAAGATGACTTGGAATTACTGGTCACTAGTGAGTATTTGACCTGACAGACACTTCCTCTGAGGGTTCTCAAACAGCTTTGTTGAATGTTGCTATTTTTTTATACCATGGGAACAGCCTTCTGTGTGCCTGTGCTGTCACACCCCTGGTGCACAACCCTGGACAATGAAAAGGACACTGGCCTAACAGAAGGACAGGGTCATGTGTGTGATCTTCGGTGATCTCTAACACTAAAAGTGGAGACTGTCACAGAAGGTGAATGCAGGCTTTGGAGTAAGCAATTTCTCATGCTCCGCCTTATGCAGCCTTTTGGACATATGGTTGTTATAATTTGGTTTCCGAAGCATATAGCATGGTAATACAATTCCAGTAAGATAATGTCCAAGAAAATAAGTTCGTAGTTTTGAATTCATCTTGACAAATTTAAAGTATCTGCCATCTGTCAGGTATTTATTGTTAGTACAATAATTATTAACTCCTTGTATGAAACTTGTTGGCAGTACTTACCTTAATGGAACTGCGTAGCTTGCTGTGTCTGCTAACTTTCATATCGAGTGTCACTTCAACAGCCAGGCTTCACAGTTCCTCATTGGTTGATGATACATTGACTTGAGTCCTTTCTCTTATCTAGCCTCTTTCTCCATGCTCGGCAATTGAGCTTGTCTTGAGATGGTTCCCAGACAGGTTGACATTGTTTCTAGTGCTGTCAACCAACAAATTTAGGCATACATCCTTCTGCTCCCTTGATGCAAAGTAGTTATAAAATATTGTTAGATATTAGTACATGTTATAATGTCCTTCCAGGGTTACAATAGATCTCTCTGTTTGCCTCTGAGCTATGCCTCCAAACTCGTGATGAACGGTTATGAGCATCACCTCTGCGGATGGATGGATGGTCCTTAGTGCGATGGGGGGTGGGGGGGTGGGGGGGGCGGGGGTGGGGGGGTTGGCTTGAGCGCAAATATTCACCGGTGAGCCGTGGTTGTTGCTGGGCAGCTACATCTGAATTTCCTCATCTGCACTTCCTCTCCTTTCTGGCTTTTCGATACATTGACACCCCCTCCCCCCGGGGGCAGAGCAACATCTGCATTTGTAGCAAACACGGTCTTATGGCTCGGGTTTCCAGGGGAAATGGAAAAATAAAAAGTGCTGAGATGCACTGAGCTTTGATTGGTTTCCCAGGTTTCCTGGGGGTTCCTGGAAAAGTAAATGGCCCAGATCAAAAATACCCAGAGGGTTAACGGAAACCAGTGGATTTACTGTCCCTCATTCATCCTGTGCTGCTGTTCCATGCCTGCCTCCCTTCCATCAGCCCTCTCTGCGTGGAAATTACCGATGTGAATTCCCAACCCACATTTTTGTGGCTATCTCGGTGCTTTGGTGCAGCAACTTGCCAAAGCATCAGCTCTTGCTGGAGAGATGCACCCCACTGTCAGGATGGAATTTTGGAACGTTCTGGGGCTGACTGTGGCTGGGCATTCTGGGGAGTGATGTGCGGTTGGCTGCAGTTTTGAGAGAGAGAGTTTCAGTTGGTAGGGCATGTCCTGGCTCATGATGCAACAGCGGCTCCTCTGGCCAATTGGGAAACTGTGGTCTCCCTTCTTTTGCAGCATATGTCTTGCAGTATTCACCTCCGTTAGCTGAACTACTTACCTAGGCACTGCGGTAAATATCAGTAGAGGCAGGTTGCACAGGAACCACAGCTGAAAGCAGCTGTTTGTTAAAAAGTGGAATTATTAGCCATTTTCTAAATCAAGTGTTACTTGAGGTGATTTCATTTGCATTGCTATGGAGAACATAAGTTATAATTTGAAGATCTTTTAGGGTCGTGCCTTAGTTTAAGTTTCTTGTATTTTGTCCACAGAGCTGGGATCACCTAAAAACCTGGTAACGGACAACGTCACAGATACCAGTTTTGGTGTGTCATGGACGGCAGCCCCCGGTAGCCCCCGAAGCTACCGTGTCATGTGGAAGTCAATGTTCACTGATGAGTCTGGGCAGAAAAGGGTTCCCGGTGACGTCACGGCGACGGTGCTGAATGGGCTCACACCGGAAACCCGGTACCAAGTGTCCGTCTATGCTATCTATGGACGAGGAGAGGGAGACCCACTCATTGGAGAAGAAACCACAGACGGTAATCCTGCCCCCCGCCTACCCCCACCCCCCATTAATGCATCTAACATACGCAGAAACCTGACTGTTGATCTGCCTGAGAAAATGGCTTTTCCTTCTGGCGTTACCTCGGTCAGACAGATATGTTAAATATACATGTATAGGTCTGCCCCTGGGGTGGTCCAATTCAAGAAAAGTGGTATTTCAGAGTGGCCCATGTTATTGTAAATTCAAATATTTAAGTTGAATCTTATTTAGTTAAACTAAATAAATTGTCAAAACACAGAACAATAGCTGTTCATCTGAGACCAGAAACCTATACTAAATTATCTGCTCAAATATACAAAACAAAGCAGCCATTTTGCAGTAATTAAATAAATTAATGACAACATCTTTAAAATGACCTGAATATCTCAACTTGCACAAATACAGAAATATTGCTATGTTTTTTTTCAAATATGGGCCAAAATTGTATTAATCTTAAATGTCATAGAAAAAAATTGTACATTAAAATTTTCTTCTGTGCAATTGCACTTCTGAGACCTGACAACTTTTTGTCCATTATTCTCCACAACACTTCCATCTCAGTCTGACCTAAAACTTGGACCGTTAAATGTCTTAAATATCAGACCCATTAAAACCAACTGCTTGCAACATAGCATATTGATCTCGAGGGAGTTGAAAGTGCCCTAGTTTTCATTGGAATACTTAGGGGAAATTTCTTATTGGCCACTTTTGTATTGTTCTTGGCCACTGTCCTACATTTAGAACAGGCAGACATTTCTATCTGACTAGACAGGAGGGTCAGCACAGTCAGTCCCAATCAGTGAGATATTTTAAGCTGTGTCTTAAAATTGTGCAGGAAGTTACGTTTTATGATGCAGCCTCGGGCTAATTGGGCTTCCTCTCATCTGACACACAGCAATGTTTTATTAGTAAATTTACGAGTAATGGTTTGTAGAGAGGCTTGTAACAGCCCTCTCATTACGCGCTTGCTCTTCGATTATGGCAAAATTAGCAGTTGCCTGTGGCGCTAGCACACTGTTTTGAAAGAGAAAAAATGTGGTGATCTGGCTGGCAATAATAAAACCAAACCCGCATCACGCACACAGTTAATTTACAACTACGGAACCAGCCTCTTTCATAACTGCGTCCGTAGTTGCACTAAAGCTTGGTGTCACAAAATTACTGGAGTTGGACATGGGCTAATTCACCAGTGCCTTGAGCTAGCGCTTACCTCGACTGTTAAAATAGGGCCCGCTGTGCACTCTGAGAAACTCTATGTGTATACGCACTCTCTGTTGGTGCACTATGGAACAGGCTGTGTGTTTACGCATAGATAAAATGGGAAAAACACATTGACGGAAAGCTGTGGCAAGCGACGACTCGTGAGATTAACCGTGCTGAAAGAAGAAAATCTGTCTCTTGGCCACTTGTTTATTCTGGCACGCTGATGTTGAGTAATTCAAACAGGAACAGAGCCTCTGGCACTTCCAGTGCCTTGTGCTGTTTTATTACAATAGTCATTACGCCCATTCAGTAGAACTCCATGGTGCCCCTTGTGTCCTCTTTTGAGTAGCACGTTGAAATCTTGGGCATTTTGTCATTAAAACCCTACCCCATGTGATATTCTGCTAGTCTCAAAAAATATAAGTCATGTGACCATGCAGTTGATGCCTTTCTGTTTTTTTTCTCTCTTTCTCCTTTGTGTTTCTTAGTTTCAGCAGCTGCCAGAGCTCTAGTTGTTTCCGAGGAGACGGAGAAATCCATGAAGGTGACCTGGCAGCCGGCACCGGGCAATGTGCTGAACTACAGGGTGACGTACAAGCCCGTTGTTGGTGGGCGTCAGCTGGCCGCCAAGGTACCCGGCACAGCCACCGACACAGTCCTGCGGCGGCTGCAGTCCCTGACAACCTACAACATCACGGTGCACCCCGTCTATCGTCATGGTGAAGGAAAAGCAAGGCAAGGACTGGGAACTACACGTACGTTGGTGTCCATAATTAACTCTGTGTGTGCTGAGACTGTGCCTGAATGCTGTGTGGGATGGGGAGGGAGTAAAGGAGGGCTGGAGTGTTGTACAGGGGTGGAGGAAGAGGATGGTGTCATTTCTTCAAGAAACTGACATTGTCTCAAACCCCAACTTGGGAAATGCAGTTGAACATGACATAGTTATTCATCTTGGATATGCTTGCCATCCATGCCTTCTTCCCCTCTAAACCATTGAAAGCAAGGCTTAAGGGGAGGCACCACAGAAGTGTTAGGACAGTGGGGCTTCATTTGAGAAACATTTAACTTTTAAATAGATATTTTGCGAACCCATTTCCCTCTGGAATGTCCAAGTTATTTATGGCAGCGTTCACACTGCGATCTCTGTGGATGATTCGGGAGAGTGTAGCCATCCACAGTTTTCCACCAAATTATATGGGGTCGCCAGCCTCCTTCTTTTTACACAGCAATCCACAGGCCAAGCTTGCTCAGAACTGAGTCGAAGGATGACACTTCATGTGCTGCTATAGCGAGCAGACTCCGGCCACCAAATTGACCCGTTCAGATCGCTAGAAAGCAATGAAATATGGACCCTAACTGGCATGAACCATCCCGTCCCTGAGCGACACAATCTGCAATTGAGCATTGTGGCTGATAGCCAGTCGGCACTGGCAAGATCGACATTCCATCTGTGACTGCGCAGCTCATCCATGCATCAGAATGGCGCCTTGACCAGATGAGCCTCCCTGAAGCCCCAAGAAAACATTATCCCCACTCCTTGATAAGCTTATGCCTTTTTTCTCTGTGTGATTTGTATGTTCATAGGACAGGCAATGTACAGTTGGCTGACACCTCAATGTACTGGTCATTTTTTAGCTGATACCCAGTCTTCCTTTTCTGCTACAGTGTCACCTTACAAAGGGCCCAGAAACCTCCAGACCTCTGAGCCCAGTAAGACCAGTTTCCGGGTAACCTGGGACCCCGCTCCTGGTGACGTGCGTGGGTACAAGGTTAAGTTTCACCCAGCCGAGAATGAAGTGGACCTTGGCGAACTGCTCGTTGGGCCTTATGACAACACTGTGGTTCTGGAAGAACTCAGGTGGGTCACCTTTGCCATCAACCTTTGTTATTGCCATTTGACCCATGGCAATAAAAGTTAGAACAGGAGTCCGATGAGCTCCCAAATATGACATTTCTACCTTTTTTTCCTTTTGGATATTGACAATGTCATTTCCATTGTATATGCAAAATATACAAAAACCTTCCACTAGTCTGTAGAAGAAAAACCACTAGTTTTTAATTCTCATAAGCACAAACATACAATGCTTCCAACAACATATTAACACTACATGTCTTCACTTGACCTAAAGTAAATTAAAACGCACAAATGTCAAATACAAAATAAGTACAAAATTATCATTTTAATGATTCCAGTCAATAAAAAAGTAAGGATTAAAGGATTAAGATTCTTAAAACTAGTGTATTTTGATATCACTTTCAAAGTTTGTCTAACATTTCATAATGTATTTCATAACGACTTTCATTTGTGATGCGTTAATATTTGATATGTTCTACTGTATTTAAGACTCAGTGTCGGTAACCAGTTACAAGATTAAGGCTAAGCTCTTGCATGTCTTATCTTGCATCCATTTCTTCTGAAATTGCATGCACTGTGAAAAATCTTGAGGATTAAGGCATGACTGACTCTAAGTATTTGAATGACTCGAAGGCATGACTGGTTCAGGACGACTATAAGGCATGACTGGCTCAGGAAGGTTCTTTTAATTGGCTGATGTTTGTGCGTCTCACAGATCTGGAACAAAGTACACAGTGAATGTGTTCGGAATGTTTGATGGGGGAGAGAGCATGCCATTGGCGGGAGAGGAGAAGACCACCCTCTCGGATGATCCTGAGACCACTTTCATTGGGCCATCGGGTAATGCCTCCGTCTCCACCCTTGCCTTCCTCCTCCATTGGTGTTTTTTTACTTTTTTTCTATTGTGCTCATAAAAAAGTTACACTACATGTCTTTCCTTAGACATAATTGTGAAGTCATGAACACTTCAGTATTCCCTCTGCTAAATTCCTTTTTCTTCCAGAAGTTTCTAAACACTTTAGTTATTGTTGGTTTTTTATGAAAGAGGAATCTGTTTGCAATTACAAATGTTTTACAGCCTAGCAAGTGTGAAGTGCGGGCAGCTGCAGAATCGCACAAGTAAAGGAAAGTGGTGTGTTTTTTACATACGGCTCTGGAAAATGCTGTGACCTTGAGTTGAAATTCTTCCCCTAATCGGGAGCAGATAGAGGAACGAGGAGCTCTGGACAGGGCCTGCCTAAGCAAGGGCGTGACCCTGAGGTGGGAGATCAAAGTGAGGAAGACTGACCACTGAGTTCAGCCACAAACTGCTGAGACATAGTGAGGGAAAGAGCTACACAATCAAAAGCAACACAGATCTCGCCGTCTTGTTTAATTTCATAGCACACATTTAACAGCTATATGTGAATGAGAGAGACTTACATAACATAGGGGAATTTTATACGTTTATAAGAACAGCAGTATCTACTGAGGAGGATAGTAACGATGAAAAAATAAGTGGTGAAATCATCTTTGCCCTTTGCCTAATCAACTATCCTGACATATTCAACAACAACAAAAAGTCAAAGTAAAAATATAGTTCAGTGGTTTATTGCAGCAAAGTGCATTTTTACCTTATAATAGTTGTTTTTATTTAATCCTGTGATTGCTTTATTGGAATATATTGCTGGATTAACGCGCAAGCGTTTTTGTTGTTTTTGTTTCGAGTAAGTAGCACTTACCCTGAAGTTGACATGGCAGGTTTTTATTGAATCCAGGTAAAAGGTGCCCAAGATGGCAGATGGTAGCATACACTTTTGTACCTGTTAAAGCAAATTTTAGGGAAAAAGTCTTGAATAAACCACTCCTCAGACTGAGAGGAAAATATGTATCATATCTATTCCAAGTCAGCTGAAATCAGTGTGGTGAAACTACATTGCCAAGCATTCATTTAGCAAATACAAAAAGGCAGTGTTTGTTTATTTTTTAGATTATGTAATGCATTACAGTGTAAACTAAGCATTTACTCTGGCATTTCTTCCAGCATTTAGATCTCCTTTTCTTTGTTTCTCCTGTATCTCTCAAACAATCTACAGTCCTGACATGACACAATACTCTTCTCCTCCAACTTTTTCTGAATATGTGTTTATTTTTTCGTGGTAATTTAAAAAAAAGAATTATAATTTATATGTCATTTAACCTCTTTTCAATTGCAGATATTAGCAGGCAGGTTGTGCAATGGCCAAGATGGGCTTGTGCCTGTATTGCACAGAGGATGAGAAAGGCTTTACATCCAGCAGGTGTCTGGGGTAACAAGGGGCGTGGCCATTATGGAATGCAATGACTGTGGAAGAGGAGCCCTTCACACATCATTGGCCACAGGGGCATCTCTCATTCCTTGCGAGGAGTTTCTCGAGAGCTCCCAAAATCTTTCAGGGGCAGTTGGAACAGGTCAATTTGGAGCATGAAGAGAAAGGGAAAATCCAGAAATGCCTCCTCTGCCCCAGACCTTCAAAAAAGACTTGTGACAAAAAACTGCGAAGAAATGAAACAATCATGTACAGCTTTTGTTTGTGAAAGAGAATGTTTTCCCTACGTGTTGTAAAAGCCACCGGCATTGTATTCATCATCACTTTACCATCTTCCTCCAATTTGTAAAACCTGAATTTCTCCCCTTCCCTCCAGTCTCTCTATCCTTCTTTGTCTGCAATGCAATTACTTATTTGATGTCCATCGGCAGCAGTGCAATGTGGACCAGCGTATGTCCCTGACTGCAATTTTTCTGTTGCCCATCCCCGTAGACCAGGAATGCCGAACCACTGCTCAGGCCGACATCGTCCTGCTGGTGGATGGGTCCTGGAGCATTGGGCGCCTAAACTTCAAAACCATCCGGGCGTTTATCGGTCGCACGGTGGGCGTATTCGATATCGGACCAGACAGAGTCCAGATCGGTGAGGAGATTTCCCTTGGTGCCACTGGAGATTTTGATGTAGGCCTTTGGTTTTCTTCGCAAGGGCAGATTGTCACAGTGTCTCCCCCCCCCCCCCCCCCCCCGATTCTACCACCCCTTCCCTCCCTCCTGCCGCAGGTCTGGCCCAGTACAGCGGCGATCCCAAGACGGAGTGGCACCTGAACGCCCATCAGACAAAGGAGTCTCTGCTGGAGGCTGTGGCCAACTTACCCTACAAAGGCGGCAACACATTAACAGGTATGAGACGACACGGGATGTGGGGCTCGACATGGCACTCATCTCATTCTACAGGGAATTTGAGATTAACGATCTAGATTAACTTCTAGATCGTTAATCTCTTGCATATCTGTAATTCAATAACTCTGTGAAGCACAAGGGTACGCAAGCAGTTAATTAATTGAGTAGTAAAGGTGGCTTTAATGGAGGTATATTTACATTTGTTAAATGAAATTCAAGAACTTAGCTAACATTTTTTTCCCAACAGGGCTTGCTTTGAATTATATCCTCCAGAACAACTTCAAACCCAATGTTGGAATGCGACCCAACTCTCGCAAAATCGGGGTGCTTATCACCGACGGCAAATCACAGGATGACATTGTCGTAAACTCCCAAAACCTCCGAGACCAGGGCATCGAGCTGTACGCTATTGGTGAGAATATTTTTTGTCACGTGTCATCAAAGGTTGTTCTTTGCATTTTTTTAACCAACGATGTGTGGTGTGAGAAGGAGGTAGAGCCATGTCAGAGGTCAGGCTCAGGGAGTTTAGCATCAGCCATCTCAGTCCAGGTGGGCTATGATGTGTTACACACTCAGGGAATGAAAAGATGCATTCATTTTTGTTTACCTGCTGTGCGGGAGGGAGCGACAGGTGAATTAAAGATCGTCGTTCCCTTTCGATCACAGGCATTAAAAATGCGGACGAAAACGAGCTGAGGACCATCGCCTCGGACCCGGTTGAGACCCACATGTACAACGTGGCCGACTTCTCCTTCCTGCTCGACATTGTGGACGACCTCTCGGACAACATCTGCAACAGCGTTAAAGGCCCAGGTAATACTGTCGGCCATATTCATGCTCTGTTTCGCTGAAATATTCAACTTCATCCGCTCTTCTCAATCTTCACCTCATCAACAGAATGAAGGTTCTGCCAGATTGTGTGTGTGCTCAGACAGACAGAAGGTTTCGTTAAATAATTCTGAGTGTTTTAAAATGCCAAGAGAAATGGCTGCCACAAGCTTATAGGACAATTCCGCTCCAGAGAGTGATGACTTTGGGAGTCAAAGATTTCTGCTGTCATTCTGTTTGTTACCACAATGACTCAGTTAAAATCCTGTAGTGTTTTGGAACACATAAATATGTTTTGAAAACACTAGCAAAAAGCTTCATTTTAAAGGTTTATGATCAGCATAAATGAACAAATGGAATTGATTCTTTGAGTGCAGTTTTCTTACTAAATGTTTTTTTATTTTAATTTTTTTTTTTAAACATTTTTACTAAATGTACTTGGGTTCTGGTTGAGGTAGTGATAAAGTTCAGAACTACATACATGCAAACATTTCACCATGTGAAGGGATTTTCCAGGCTGGCACGCAAATACAGCTTTAAAAGGAAAAGAGCCTTTTTGCTTTTAACCTAATTTAGGCAAAGCATGATCAGAAAGGCCAGAAATGGGGTTGTGGTCTTTACAACCTCTAAGGAGATTGTTTTTGTTCTTCTTGTGTGTTCAGGGTGGTATTCTGATCTCTTTCTCTCTGTGTACTGCCTTCCCCAGGTGGAGCGGACCCACCGACTAACCTCGTTACCTCTGAGGTGACCCATCACTCCTTCCGGGCCACCTGGACTGCACCCGATGGGCCTGTGGAGAAGTACCGTGTTCAGTACATGACCTTGTCTGGGCAGCCGAGAGAGGTGAGCACCACAAGCCATGTCATCAAAAGTGATGTATTTCTCTCTTTATCTATTGCTCTCTCTCTCTCATTCTCTCTCTCTCTCTCTCTCTCTCTCTCTCTTTTTCACTCTCTCTCTTTCCCTGATTTTCTCTTTGTCTCTTTTCCTCCTTTTATTCCCTTCCTTCTGCTTTCTTTCTTTATTCAATCTTTATTCCTTTCCCTCTCTCTTTTCTCTCCTTCCCACTTTCTATTCTTTCCAACTCTCCTCCTGCTCCCTTTCCATTTTGCCTCTTCTAGGAATATGACAGGAGGAGATACTTTTCGCTCTATTACCAAAAGTGACACTAGATTCAACATTCCAAGTCATTCCTTCACCTGTAAAAGTGACTCTTCAGTATCAGTTTCAAATGCAACCATTTATATATAGCTATAATGTGTTTGACGTGAACATCGAAACCCACCTCAACCTCTCATGACCCACAGTTTAGGAACCCCTGCCATATACCATTAGAGTTCAATAATTTGTATATAATAGAAACCAAAGACCAAAGAACAGCCTTTTTCCATGTGGAAGGAAACCCAGCCAGAGATCAGCTTGTGATGGCTTGGCATATCCACATCTCTGCTTCATGTTAGGGGCAGTGGGCTTGCTCCTCTTGGGCCAACGTGGTCACACTCATCCTCCTTTTTTGCCCTCACAGATTTTTGTGGATGGGACAGTGAACACAGCTGTGCTGGAGAACCTGAACCCCCTGACAGAATACCTGGTCAGCGTTTATTCGGTTGTTGGGGAAGAAAGCAGTGAGCCACTAAGGGGCTCAGAAACCACCTGTGAGTGTGACTTAATTGATCTCGTCCTGCCTGCTCTTCCCTCCACTACTTTTTTCAATTAGTCCAAATAAACCTTTAAAACTCTGTGGCACATGCTCCAATGTCTGGTAATCTCATTTTGGTTTTTTTATTCAGCTGGAGCAGTTGCATGAATGTACTTTGCAGGGTAGTTTTGAGGATCCCAAAAATCTGTCAGCGTTACTTTCATGCTGTGTTTTTTTCATTTTGTGCCTTTGATTTATGAGGTAATAATGCATTTCAGAACAAAACCATTTCCATGATACATTTTGGGCACCTATTCTCAAATAAGCTGGAGAGCATTAGGTCATGTGACTTTGATTTGAATCAGGAATTTCTCACCTTGTGGTTTGATAATTTCAGTGAAATATTAAGAACATTGCAGTAATAACGTTTCAGTAATTACTGCTTGCTGTGTCTTTCTATACTGTCAATGCTCCGTGTGCTTGTGTGTTCTGCTTATATTTATATGCGCATGTACCTTTATTGTGAAAATTACACGTTGTGTTAGAAGTCTTGTAAAAGCGGCCGCTTGGACTCCACAGTTTGGTCACTGTGGTTTGTCTTACAAAAAAAGCTCCAGGGCCATGCTCCATTGCGGTCGCTCCCTGCATGCTCTGGCTACACTCAGGACGCACGCAGCCATGTAATGCGGCCTGCTGGTTTATTCACCAGCCCCAGCAGTGGTCAGGACTTGCGCTAGTGGCAGCCAGCAGGCCTGATGTCAAGTGGGCAAGAGTACGGATCTGTTCATTCAGTTATTCTAGCATTTGAACCAACACCTTTACCCAGAGCTAATGTTTCTACATTCAGTCTACAATAAGCGATTTATAAATATGATTATATTTGGGAATACACGGTTGAATAGACATTTATCAATTCAAGAATGTCGAATTGCGGTCGAGAGCAGTCCGACCAGGGTCCATTGTTACCAGCAGTTTGACAGTTGAAAATGTGAATTGAGTCGACTATGCATAAAAAGGGTTGTAACCTTTAACCTCATGTTCACTGTTTAATTGAAAATCCAATGTGCTGGTGTTCAGAGCCAAAGCAACAAAAATTGTCTCCCTGTCCCAGTTCATTTGCATTTAACTGTATCTAGCTTTCATTATCATTATCATTATTACTTGTTCTTTTACTTTAAAACCTAACTGAGGGCAGGAGTTTAAAGCGTATGGCTATAAACAAGCAATGCAATTAATTTGAAGCTTGCTTTAACATTGCGACAATGGATCTTGCTATGTCCCCAACACATAAATAAATAAGAACACTGAGGCCGGTAAAATGTTTTACCTTAGAGTCCAACTCTCTCCGCAGTGCCTCTGTCCGCTGTGAAGAGAATGACGGTTTACGATGAGCGTCCGACCACCATGAGGGTGAGGTGGGAGCCTGCTGTTGGTGCTACTGGGTACATGCTTCTGTACAGCGCCCGGAATGCCACTGTGCCCACAGATGAGAAAGAGGTGAGGCGTAACCGAAAACATGAGTGAGCACCAGGGGCAGCCCTTATCTGCTTCAGTTTGCATGCTCAACCTTTCGTGGGGTTCCTTGAGCGGCCCAGACCCCCTTTGTCTGTAGTCTGTGGTGCCCATGTTGCAAAGGCCATTCAGAAACTCCCCACTCTTAGTATAGCATAGAACTGCCTTTCAAGTGGGGTCTAGGAAGAAGCAGGCCATTTGTACAAAGGAGGCAGCAAGAAGGATTAGCTCACATTGATATTTTTGTTTGTCTGGCCCTGAAGTTAGTCAAGTAACTCCTGATAAATAACAACAAAGCAGTTTTGCATTTTATTGAATGTTGAGATGGTCAAATATAAAAATAAAAAAACCAGAGAATGTAAGTGGTTAGTTGTATGGCATTGACTGCCTAATCAAATTCACAAAGACGTATGGTTTTGGAAACAGTTGAGTAGTGCACTGGAAAGACACATTCTCCAAAGCATCCATTATGATGTGTGCCGAAGCTGCGGTTAGTATAGACGTCTGCAACGATTCTCTGCCGCAACCAGATTTTCAGCTCCAATATCCCCTCTGTCTGATCTGGTCCTTAGCCTCAAGAGTTTGGAAGGAAACTGGGTTTTCAGTACAAAGTATTTGTAGTTGACCGTCTAGTTAGTCTGGAGAATCGGTGTTGGCACGCATCGTGAGTAATGATATCTAATGGTATCTAATGGTAACTTCTGTCCTCATTGCCTCCCACAGTTGCGAGTTGGGGCTGATGTGACCAATGTCCAGCTGATGGGGCTAATCCCAGACACTGCATACTCCATCACTCTCTACGCCCTCCATGGCGACGCGACCAGCGATCCTCTGGTGGACCAGGGTGTGACATGTACGTCCCCCTCCTCCCACCTCCCGCCTTCCGTGCTAGAAGTTCAGATCCCGCTTTGAGTCCAAGCTGGCCCTGACTCTTAACGTATCTCCATCTTTCGCTCTCTCTTTCTCTACCTCTCCAGTGCCTCTGCCTCCTGCGGGTGACCTGAGGATAACGGACGTCACCCACAGCACCATGCAGCTGGACTGGGACGCTGCGCCAGGCAACGTTCGCAAGTACATCATCACCTACAAGGCCGAAGAGGGAGAGGCCAAGGAGGTGAGGAACAGTCGCCACTGTCCTTCTCAAAATGTGAAGCTTTCAGGAGGCTGCTGTAGTTCAGAGCTGGGAAAATACTGTCCCTGTCTGTGCTCTAATTGTTGTGCTTAGGCAGCAGCTGCAGGTATATACTGTATATTTGCACTGCGATCACAGGAGCACATACTTTTTTGGATTCAGAGCATAGGGTCCATTTTGCATTAAGAACGTAGTTCCTTTTTATGTTTTGACTCATAGTTTCTATTTTGTATTAGCAGTGTAGTTCCTTTTGGTGTCTTAAGAGCGTGATTCCCTTTTCAGGAGGTGGGGGGGGGGGTCAAGTTAGGCCGGGGGGAGTGTCAAGTTGCCTCGTCTTTCCAGTCAAATTGGAGTTCTAACCGACAACCAGGGGTCCTTTGGGAGAGACGGTGGCTCTGGCCTTGCCTTGTCTGGCTGCAGTCCCGGGCCACATCCTGAGACATCAGTCATTTTGCGGTGCTCCTCTCAGCTCCTGGGCTGGATTTAAGAGAGAATTAAAACAAAAACACACACATCGGAGCACATGGGGATTTCTACCGAGCAACGCTCTCCAAAAAAGGCTTCCCAAAAAGAGAAAGTTCCAGATCTCCCCTGCATGATGGATAGTACCCCATTGCATAAAGGAGTGTTTTTTTAACAGAGAAAACAGGAAATTCTTTGGACTCTTTAAACAGTGATTTTCTGTGGATTTTGTTTTGCTTGAAAGCCTCCTGTCCTGTAAATCATTTTATTTTTATTTTTTTGCATATTCACAGCCTGATCGCAAAGGTGTGCTGAGGCATTTGAGAGCTTGGGTTCTAGAATCATTGCGCTTCTGGAAAATTCTGTGTTGTGCATTGCTGAGCTGTGCATAGCTGCTGGAGCCATACAGAAAATGCTCTTATGATTTTTCTTTAGTTTGTTTTTTTCCACATTTTGAAAGTTCTGTAGAATTACAAATGTCTACGATCTGGCTAACAGATTTTCCGGTCTCATTTACAGATGGTTTCCACAAAATGGTTGAAAGTGGATTTTTATCACACTGAATAAATATGGGCTAGACTGCTGGGAAGGAAACTGAAATTTGTTTTCCAGTGGCTAACCTTCATGTTCAGTTACACAACTCTCAAGGAGAAAAGTCTTTTTGAAATTGTTTAGACTTTTCTGTCATTTATTTGGCATGCAGATTGTTTGTAGATAACCATCTTCTACAGCTGAACTTCATGTTCAATATAGAGAGTTTGGCTTTTTTTCCCCATTAAAGGTCTTGGCTCTGACATCACAGTACATACATTAAGAGCAGGAACTGGAGAAAATGATAGCATGTTTGTCAATCTTATGATTCCTTTACAAGCGTTCTTTTTGTGCCACTATGAATGTTTTAAAACCAGCATGAAACCAAGTTGACTAATTTGCTAAATAGGTCCAATCCCAGCACAGTGTAAATGACACAGAGTGAGACTTTAGCTCTGTTTTTTTCCCTTTAGCTTGAAGTCCCGGGCTCTGTGACTAGGAATGGCCTGGATAACCTCATCTCCCAGACCGAGTATGATGTTGCCGTCACCCCAGTATATGATGAAGGGACTGGCAACCCGATGCTTGGACAAGCTGTAACTGGTAAGAGGTTTCTTAGTTACTTTCTTACCTGCATTCAGCCTTGATGACATCAACCAGCCCTAGTGTGCTATGAGGGCCTTCAGGTGTATGCTGTAGGATTGATTGTGTGAAAAGGACTCAGGTGACCTCAGAGGGATATGATTAGCAGAAGCAACTCAAGTGTGTGGGTGGGAGTCAGTATATGGTCAGTGTGGGGGGAGGACAGTTTGGCTTTGTAATCTCTTTGTATTTGTAGAATGTCATCCTTGAAACAATCGCTCAACTCGTGAAGTGTTTCTGTTATTATATCCCAGCTCCGTGGTACACATCCGGACACTCTGCTAGGGGCTATTGTGAAAGCTTATAGTTCTCCAATGGTCACAATTTACTTGACAAAAAAAGTACTACAAATGGAGACACAGCCTTAGACACATCTTTACTCACAAAGGACACTTGTCCAATTCCAAATGACTCCAAGTACACCAAACCAATGAACCTACGATTTCATCCATGCAGGTGTCGTGCCCTCGCCAAAAAATCTGAGATTCTCTGAGGTAACCCAGACCAGTTTCAGGGCCACCTGGGAGCATGGAGCACCTGATGTTGCCCTCTACAGAATCAGTTGGACCAAGCAGGGTGACTCCAACTTACAATACGTAAGAGCCCTCACCCCATGTTTTGACGTTTGCAGATGCCGTTTGTTGGATGAAGTTCTGTATTCATGAGCCCTATGGTCAAGCGTCAGCTCTTTCTCTCTGTCTTTCTCTCTCTCTCTTTCTTTAAAGGCCATCCTAAACAATGACGAGACCACTCAGGTGCTGGAAAACTTGGACCCTGACACCATGTACGATGTTTCCGTCACTGCCATCTATCCGGATGAGTCCGAGAGCGAGGACCTCATGGGCAGTCAGCGCACATGTACGTCCAATCAAATAATGAATTCTGCCAAACTGACAATCACTCATAGTCCTCAAACAAAAAACCTAAAACATATTAATGTCAAATACTAATGCCTCTGTTTTTTTTCCCTCATCAGTGTCCGAAATCAAAAATGGTAAGTTATTTTATTTTTGCTTTGATGAGAATATTTAAATGAAGGGATTCTTTACTTTTCACGTGTGCTAGTGTGTGGTGTGACCCAGCATTTTTTGTTGATATGTCTCTCGACTCCCAACAGAACCCGTTCAGAATCTGCAGGTGTACAATGCCACCACCACCACCCTGACAGTGAAGTGGGACCATGCTCCAGGCAAAGTCCAGAACTACCGCGTCACTTACGAACCCATAGCTGGGGGGAAATCCCTGTCGGTGAGTACTCACAGGGCCTTATGTGGACCACTTATGAATGCAGTGAGGGGGAGGGTTCCTTTCTGTACATGCTGTCATGATGACATCATTCAGAGGTAAAGCAGAAGCTTGCATTCGGCCCCACCTAAATTTAATTTAATGGGCTGATTGCATACCCTAGGAGATTTGGACTAGGTTCTTGAAGAGATTAATTGAAGTGATGTCAATAATGATGAATGCCTCTCAATTAGTTCCCCACTGGGCACCAGCAAATGATATATGTGCTTGTATACATTTCTTATGAAAAAATGCATTTAACATGAACAATCAAGTTAAGTCATTGATTTTGTCATGCATAGTAAGCTCAAGAGTGCATCAGTTGCCGAATGTTTGTTTAAGCCATGCAGGAGTTGCCAGACGGAATTCAAATAATCCTGCCACTCTCAGAAGAGTCCATTCCAAAAGGCTCCTCTGTGTCTCCATAGAAATACCCTATCTAGTGCAAGCCTACTTTGTTGGGCAAAATCTGGGTTCAATCCGGGGGCTTTCACTCTTTTCAGACCAACTAGATAGAGTACCATTAATAACAAAAAAGGGTCCCCCATATGGAGACAAGCCAAAGACTCGTTTTTCTGAGTGTGTGAAATACTTTTAAAATGTATTTTTAGTTTAAATAGTTTTTGATTTAAGTATTGCTTTTTTGTATATTGCATTGGTAGTTTGCTTTTGAGATCAGTGCTGGGGTCATGGAAGGGAAGTGAACCTTTTATTGGGGTTGCAGGGTCAAAGCATTTAAGGACTGCATCCTCCATTAGAAGCCTTCAGCTTGTACAGTTAGTCTTGTTTGTTTTGTTTCACTGGATGTATGTTTATGTAAAGTTGCTGCGAGGATTGAGGACCATTAATCAACTAAATGAGAAATAATTTTGGTTTTAACGAACTTGAGATATGCACGTTGCTTCCTAGTAATGGAGACAGGAATAGCTGATATTACACAGTCTTTTCGTGTGTTTAGTATGTTCAGATTTTTGAAGAAAGCAGAGGGAGAGGGATCCCATTGTAGCTTAGAACCATGTGGGAGACTGCTTTGATGGAATCAGATTGCCAATGGTGCGATACCTCTGGTTGAATTAATTTACCTACATATATTATTTATACTGACCAGATGGTCAGCTTCTGCATTCCTTTAGGGTCTTTTCTTCCTTACTCTAGGAGTTTTTGGTTGATAAAAAAACTTTATTTTTGAAGTTCATGAATATACGTGAAGATATATGTCTATGGACAGAATATCAATTACCACTGTACCATACCGAAATATCCGTAACATGCACCAATTTGAAATGTCATAGCTTCAAAAATTGAGAGACAGATCTCTGAATATTAACAGTAGGGTGCTGAGTATTTGATTGGCATGCTATCTGTTCTGTGACCCCAACAGCAGTGATGGGAAAATTGGTAGAGGCTTCTTCACACTTAATGGTTTGAGGCAGTTATAGTGTTTGCTGAGGGGCAAACTTATAATTGCTTTATGTGAGTTAGTGATTGACAGTGCCTGATAGCTCAACCCGTACATGCTGTTCATTAATTGCATTTCTTTTCCATCTCTACCTGGTGGGCTACTTCATCAGGTTTTCAACAAGTACACAAACTGTTATGAATATCTGATAAAACGATCTAACGCCTCCGGACACACACACACACACACACACACACACACACACACACACACATATCCTGCCCCATTTGTCTGTCAAAATGTATGCCAGTAAATTGACTTTTCTGTTTTTTAGATCAGAATATGAATTTACATTGGCCTTGAAATGGCACTGGAAAAATACAGCTTAAGTTATTATTTAAAAGTTTGCACATTGCCTGTGAAGTGAATTCCAGGTGGCCAATAAGTATGTAGTCTAAGAGCTCTCTGAGAAAAGTAGGCTGACTGTTGTTCACAAACGTATCACACTGCAGTTCACTAATTGAGGTCACACAGACATTGAGGTCAGTGCAAGACATATTGTGTACTCAAGCGTAACACTGTGTGAAGCCTTGTGGGGCTGCTAGTCGCAGTTGGTATCGACATGATCCAAATTTGATACCAGACCATGGGGTCCATCCATTCAACTTTTTGGTTTTTTGTAGCAGTGGGCCATGCTAAACATCGAAATGAAGTGCATTTGATGATTTTTGTAACTTCACTGCAGCTAATTCACACTTCAGCTGATTAACCAATGTTTGCAAAAATCTCAATCACGCATACCATGAAGCTAGCCACTTTGTAGGCTACATGTAGGGCCGGGGCCTTTAAGATTTATGTAAGACAAATATACATCCTATTACTAAAAGAATAACCCTGTTCTGATTACTAGACCCAAGTCGGGGGAAAGAAGAACAGCGTTATCCTGCAAAAGCTGACCCCAGACACACCCTACGCCATCCGTGTGGCAGCTTTGTACCCTACTGGCGAGAGCCCGGAGATATCTGGACAAGGAAAGACCAGTAAGTGATTAAGGGAAAGGTGGGGGCAGCTTTTTGGGTGGGGAGTGTGTTTAAGGTGGTGCAGAAGGGATTGGGACACGCTGTCTTTTTTCACCAACTGGACAGGAGTTTGAATTCAATCAAGGTTTTTGTTAAATTTGCCTTATGTGTAAATGTAAATGTTACTTTATTTTCTTCACACACAGCTTAGTGAGTTTATTTTGGTGAACCATGCTTTTGTGTTTGTGAAGAAAAAAATCTAACATTTTCATTTATTGAAGTCAGACAAGATGCTAATGGAACATTTTCATCAAATCCAGGCCAGTGTTTCAAGTGTTTCAAATTATAGTGTAACTCCCCATTATCACTTGAGGGCCTTGATCTACATGTCTGTGCAGGATGTTATTGCCATCTGAACTTTTTCATATGTGCAATACACACAGTTGACAAGTTGGTCAGTGGAACAATAAATAGCTGTTCACACTTGTCAAAGCTTATGAAAAATAATCACTCATATCATGATTATTGTGGTTGGGATTGCTGTGCAAACCCCATTCATGTGCTGGCTCATGTGTTATCTTTATTTACACAGTGAAAGTGTTAAATCAGCTCTTACAGAGTATATATGGTCCCTTGTATGTACTCTGTTGAATTAACACTGATCATTTTAGTGTGTAATTGTAATTCTACTTATTGGATGTATGGAACTGTATTACATTTTGCTGTATTATAGCAGTTTCAGCCATTCCATGTCCTGCTAGATGCCTGTTGATTTACTGATTGGAAGCAACCAATATGCAGAGATGGAAAACCCAGGTTCAGAAAGTAAAAGTCCTCCCCAGAGCTTCGTTCCAATCACCTGGTTATGCTAATTAGCACAAGTTTTCAGCCAGGAGGTAGAACTAATTTGTGAAATCAGCTGACTGGGTTCATGAATAGAAGAAACACAAGGCAGGACTTTTACTTTATGACACCTGGTCTTTCCACCTCTGCCCACTCAGTACACAGCATGCTTCCTGTAACACTTGGAATGGTACTCCTGGCATGTAGTTTTCATCCCTTTTGTATTGTATAGTATTGTATTGTATTTAACTGCATTGTGCTGTTGTGGTTTCTGCTTAGAACCTCTTGGTGGAGTGAGAAATCTCCAAGTCACTGACCCCACCACCAGCACACTGAAGGTCACATGGGAGCCTGCCGAGGGGAATGTGCGCCAGTACAGGATCTTGTACGTCCCTGCCACAGGGGGCGCCGAGGACATGGTACGGTAGCACCCTCTCTAGTTCACCAAGTCTTTCAACAGTCCCATAATCAGCTATTATCGTGATTAAGAAAGCTTGAGAGCACTTAGCCACATTGTTTTTTCTGTGCTTCTGAACAGGAACAAGTCTCTGGGAGCACGACCAGCACTGTTCTGAAAAATCTTCTCTCGGACACAGTCTACACGGTGACCGTGGTGCCTGTGTACCCTTCAGGGGATGGCAAACGGCTCTCTGAAAATGGAAAGACACGTGAGTAGTGCTCATGTAAAATGGGGGTGGGGGTGGGGTGGGGGTGGGGGGAGGAAGCCAGGTGTCAATTGAGAAGATAAATTGCTGGTTTGTTTTACCACATCAATCATACAGGCTTCAGTTCCAGTCATATATTTGGAAAGGAACTCTTGCCCTAACAGTTTGATTTCCAAAAATGATTACAGTGTAGGTCCTCACCAGCTGTTTGTTTGAGGTGTTTTTTTTTTTTTTTTTGTTGCCAGGATTTCAGATCAGTCACTGTCTTACAATATATTACTGTCATTATATGGAGCAGCTCTTATGAAATAAACACCCTGCTTCTAGGTCCTTGTGTTTAGTTTTTGTTTGCAGGGTGGGGGGTTGTTGGGTGGTTGATGGATTGTGGTTGAATAACAGTAACAGGTGAGCAGAAATGTTGTCCATTAAAAGGAAAATCAAGTAGCAAAAGCAGTATTCTCCAGTTGGAGGGAACTGGCTGCTTCCTTAAAATGGCATGTAATATATGTAGTGGCTGCATATTTCTGCTGTTTTGACAGAGGCTGTTATTGATGGCTGAGTCATGGTCGTACTCTATGCCCTCTGAGGCTGAAGTGTGCTCATACACGCACATTCCCACTGTTACTGTCAAGAGGGCACAGGTACTGAGCCGTACAAAGAATAAGAACATCTGTTTCGGTTTTAAAAGGCCAGTGAAGCGGTTTCAGCCGAGAGCGAAAGAAAAAAAAACCTCTTTCCGTCACTTCAGTGCAATGTGTGGCCTGTAAAAAAAAGAGATTTGTAGCATGGCGATGTGGCTTAGCTCAGCATTTTGGATATTCCTAACCGTGCTGGATAAAAAGCCCCCTCGTGTTTACTGACTTAATGCAGGCCTCGCTAACAACAGCACACTGCTCCCCGACGCGCCGTTTGAAGGGTGTTTATTGTAAGGCGCCTGTATTTGTGTGTGTGTGTGTGTGTGTGTGTGTGTGTGTGCATATGGGTTGTGATTATGCATTCAATGCCTCCCCTCTCCTTTCGTCCCTTCCCCCCCCAGTGGTACGCACGCCTCCCAGGAACGTGCAGGTCTTCAACCCCACAACCAACAGCCTGAATGTCCGTTGGGAGCCAGCCTCTGGTGACGTTCAACAGTACCGTGTCATGTACGCTCCTCTGACTGCAACCAGGCCCTCTGAGTCTGTGAGTTACTGTACCAACAAATATCATTTTCTCCCTATAATGACAGGGCTCGCGGTACTAAGGGAGTGGTTTAAAGTTTGGGGAGTTCATGTTACAGTTTAATCTTGCAAAAGAAGAGTCTCACTGACTGCGTAAACTGTTCCGGCAGTTCCACAAGTTTATGACATGATATGAAGTATGTTTAAGCTGAAAGTCTGATGTATGAGCTGTGACTATGACACTCACAGGACACAGAAATACCGGCATAATTTCACACACATATTTAGAATCACAAAGCCCCATAAGTACACCATAAATAATTTATATAGTTAATATTATTGGTAATATGCACAAGATAAGATGCCGTATGTGAAGGTTTTTGAGTAAATTAAACCGTATGTAAGATGCTATGACAATTTTCTCATTTTCAACTTTTCCACACACCGCCTTTGTTTCTGCGGGGAAGAACTCTTATTACAGAGTTTATTGCATTTCCAAAAATGCAGCCAGCTTACTTCTACGTCAGTAGCAATGTGGCTAGCTTCACATGCCGCTACCAGATGGAGCGTGCAAAGCTTTGGCGTTGCCCATTAATAAGAGCGCAAGTCTTAGGTTATGGCTCATTATTTTCCTTACATGAAGAGCCAGGCATCTGAAACCAGTACCACATCAAGTGGGCTTTGGGCTGTGCTCACTTTGCTTGGTGCTGAATCTCACTGGTCTCATTGGTCTGCTTGCTGTTCAACCTGAAGGAGAGGCATGAACTTCCTTTGAACTCAGAGCATGCATTAACATGTTAATGAATGCAATTAATGTCACAACATATCAGAGGTATATAGTGTTCTGGAAAAACGCCATTGAGTGCTTTAATTTGAAATTATGAAAGTTTCTTGGCGTGGCTTGTGTAACACCCACTCAACGTGCCTTGAAAAAATAGAACGTAACCTCAGTCTTTTCTTGCTGTTTATGTATTGCGATTGCCCCCAGATAGAACCTCCTAGTTACACAGAAGGTGTGCATTTATTTATCAAACATTACAGTATGAAAGGCACAAGACAAAAACATGACCATGATGCAGAGGGTTACGAGGCATGTACAGACACAAGTTGGTGGTCTGGGTCAGTGAAAACGTTTTGCATCACAGTGGACATGCATAAATAACAGGGACCAGAGAAGAGAGCTGGATTTATTTATGTATAATCAGAGATGATGTATTGTACTTACTGTACAGTAATTTAAGTACAACAAGACTTATTATATATGCAGTTTTGATTTGCTGGGGTGCATTCGGGAGTGAATGATGACCGCTTTAGACATGTTATTATATTAACTGCTCGTAAAGTTGCTTCAGTAAAGGAATATTTCTTATGCATTTAATTAAACAGTAACAAAATAATTTTTGTTCATTGGGCACGACCAAATCCCTGAAATTGTTAAATATTCATCTCTTTGCTGGAGGTGCTGCATGTGGGAGGTCTAATACTGTCTTGTCACTGCCCATTTGCTGGGATTTTCTTTCCCTTGACGGAGGACAGTGTGCAAATATTGAATTCTTTCCACCCATCTAACCAAGCCTAAATCAAATCATGATGAGTGCCATCATTACTTCTGGTTTCTTGTCATTCTTCTTCTACTTCTTATTTTTCTTCTTCTTATTAGTAATAATAATAATAATAATAATAATAATAACAATAATAATAGTAGTAGTAGTAGTCATAGTAGTAGTAGTAGCAGTTGTAGTAGTTGTAAAAGGAGTAGTAGGAGTAGCAGGGATAGTGCTTTTTGGTAGATACATTTATCTCGGGTGGCACAGAGCCAATCAGTTTCCAGTGCAATACAATGGAGTTTTGGGATTCAGGCAAAAATGCAATAGCTCTGGGATGATAACTGGGGTGTGGTAGTTGTGGGACTCTGGGTGGGGTGCAGTAGTTTTTTTAGATCTGGGTGGGGTGCAGAAGGTTTGAAGTTCTGGGCGTGGTGCCGTCATTTTGAAATTCTGAACAGGCCGCAGTTGATTCAAAGTTCTGGGCGGGGTGCAGAAGATTTGAAGATCTGGGCGGGGTTGTGTTCACTCATTCCTCATCCTCTCACCTGCAGGTCCTGGTGCCAGGTAACACCAACACCGCATTCCTGGACCAGCTGCTCCCTGACACACCGTATTCTGTGAATGTTGTGGCTCTCTACGCCGATGGGGAGGGGCAGCCGGTGGCAGATGACGGCAAGACATGTAAGACCCCCCTTTTCTATAGACATACCCTCTTATGTATAAATGTACTGCACTGCATAAGGAAATGTATCATTTATGTTTTAAACAAAAACTGAGCAGGCATCATTGAATGATTGTCACAATGACATTCTACTGGACACATTTATCTTATATTGACAAAACTGCATGCTTTGGAAAATACAAACTTGCATACAAAGTTTAATCTTGTCAACCTTTATCATCCTGGGAAGTGATGTTGAGTTTAAACCCTCCTTATCATGTGAGACCTGCCCAGACAGGGCAGGGGCAATAAAGAATCCAGCAAATACATAAAGGCACCGGTACTGAAAAACACATTACAGATATTTAGCAGACACTCTTATCCAGAGCAACTTACACAACTTTTATATAACATTTACATTGCATCCATTTATACCGCTAGATATGTACTGAAGCAATGCAGCTTAAGTACCTTGCTGAAGGGGACAACGGAAGTGTCCTACTCGGGAATTGAACCTGTGACCTTTAGGTTATAAGACCAGTTCCTTACCTATTGTACGACACATGACTAAGATTTCTGATTACACCGAGAAAACAGAATCATGTACAGCATTCAGCAGGTGTATTTGTTTTCTCATAAATAACTTTTGATCACACAATGCTGTAATCTGTTCCACAGTGCCACGTAGCGGACCAAGAAACATGGTTGTGTTTGACCCCACCACCAGCACTCTGAGTGTCAACTGGGAGCATGCAGATGGGCCCGTTCATCAGTATCGCATCACCTATGCCCCCACCACCGGGGACCCCATCGACGAGCATGTAAGTACCGGAGGGGTTGGCTGCTAAGAATCCGCTGTCAGACTTTACAACATGAAATTATTTCTTCATAAAGGATACATTACACCGCTATAAACATGTCATTTAACTCTTCATAAAGCATTCTTCATTGGCATAAGCATGAGATTATAACTTCACAAATCATGTATTGCACTGCTATAAACATATCATTATAGCGTAATGACAAAAATGTGTAACACTGTTATAAGCATGCAATTATTTCTTTATAATGAATGGACATACAAATGAGGCGTCATGGCATTTGTAGACATTGATGCATGACATTTGATATTCTGATGATAATACCATGTCAACAATATTGTTATGACATAATGAGATTTAAAAAAAAATGAATGTATGTCCTTTCAAAGGATGTATGCACAAGTAGTCAGGAAAAAGGCAACACTAATATAATTTCACTAAGGTGTGTTATACATCCCTCTGTGGCCAGAACAGCCTGTGCGTGCCATGACGTAGAGAGTACCATTGTCTGGAAATTATGCGAGAGGAATATGATACACCTTTCCACAAGAAGTGGAAAAATTGAGAATCTGCCTCAGGCATTGTGCCGAAATATCCCACAAGTGCTCCAATGAGCTCAAATAGTGACTGAGAAGACCGTGACACACAGTCATGCGCCTCAAACCATTAGGTGGCTACTCGTGTTCTGTAGAGGGGGGCTTTGTCATCTTGAAGTACCCAACTGTATGTGTCTATTAATGTATGTATTTGCTGTGTGTTTGTGCCTGTTGCGTATGTGGAATAAAGCTTTTTTTCTTGATGTTTCACACAGACTGTTGTGCCAGGAAATAGGAACAATGTCATCCTCCAGAACCTGGACCCTGACACACCGTACAAAATCAAGGTGACGGCCATCTACCCCGATGGACCGGGTGGAGAGCTTGCTGGGGACGGACGCACAGGTAAGCCTGTCACCAAACTGTGACCCTACTTGCAGCTATTAATCTTACCCCAAGTCATTAACCCTGGTCCTATTCATTATTAATATTATTATTATTAATAAATATTTGTGGCCAGGAAGTTTCAAGGAATACAGGATAAGCCTTTAGTGTGCATATTCTTGGAAAGTGGGTCTGACTGTCTGATCCATTTCATTTCTGTGCAACTCTCTAGTGGGCCTTGTGGAGCCACGAAACCTGCGTGTGTCCGATGAGTGGTACACCCGCTTCCGCGTGTCCTGGGACCCCGCTCCATCTAGAGTTTTAGGGTACAAACTGATCTACCAGCCTGCAGGTGAGCTCCCATAGAGGGAGGGCAGCGTCAGGGGGTAATTTTCATAGAACAAATAACATGGAAATTTAAAACAGCGAGCAAAATGTGTACTAGAATACCTTATACTCGGTTTTGTTCTTGTGATTTAAATGAGTGAAAGTTGACCAAATGGGGCCTTACTGAGTAAAAGATCCTGTTGGTCAGTAAGCATTTGTTGTGGGAGTTTCTTTGTGTCTCTCAAAAAAGGAGACTCATGAGGGTTTGCATTTTCAGGCACAGATGAGCCCATGGAGGTGTTCACTGGGGACGTCACCACGTACCTCCTTCACAATCTGCAACCTGGCACAACCTATGACCTCAAAGTCTTGGCCCAATATGAAGCTGGCATGAGTGGACCTCTGGTTGGACCAGGAACGACACGTGAGTTTCTTCCCATGTGCACACTTTCCTTATTCTAGCGGTTTCAAAATTGGGGACTAGAAACTCAGTAGAATTCAAGAGGGACCCCAGAAAATTGGAAAACAAATATGTTGCTTATACTTCTATACTATTTTAAACGTTCACATTTCAGATTTATTTCCCAATTGCGTGTAAATTTATCAAACACACACCATTTTGTTAGATAAGGGGAGGTCATTTTAGAGTTCTCAACAACAGGGAGGTCATTTTAGAGAGCTTAACAATTAACCTTAATCATTTTGAATCTTGAAAAATTGAAATGAAAGAAATCAAGTCAAAATAAAATTAGGAAATTGTACCAAACTGACAATGAATTCACACTGCGTAAGGCTAAACATTTTGTCGCTGTTCTTGTGAATTCCTTAGTCTTATGACTCATGTTCTGTTAAAATACACTGCCCGAGAAAGCCTTAGAAATGGTGCTAATTCTATGACACTTCCTCTCCTCTCTTTGCAGTGTACCTGAACATCACTGACCTGGTGACGTACAACGTCGGCCATGACACCTTCTGCATTAGGTGGACCGCTCACAGATCAGCCACCTCTTACAGGATTAAGCTGAACCCATTTGACCGTAAGTGGGGGGGCATCACTCCCTTTAACAATAATGTAATTACTGAACATTATAGTTGAAACTGTACCAGACTATGTGATTGTAATATCCCATCAATTCTGAATTAGTACAGTTTTGTCAGCAAAGCCAACACATTTGTATTTTTATCCCTAGCATCCAGCAAAGGACAACAGGAAATCACCGTCACTGGTTCCGAGAGCCAGTACTGCTTTGATGGTCTCTCTCAGGACGCCCTGTACAATGCCACCGTTTATGTCCAAACCCCTAACCTCGAAGGACCAGGAGTCACCGTGAAAGAAAGAACCTGTAAGCTCAAAGCTTTCAACCAGAAAATAAGAATCCATTTGTCTTTCCAACAAAACCCAGTGAGAGAAGCATGCTGTGTGGTTTACAGTGATGTGATGTTGAGACCAGGGAAGTGAGGTCACACTTGAACTTATGCAACATAATGTGGCCCAACCATTGGATGTACAGTACGAATATGATCAGCTGTCTTGGTTGTCTTGGGACCTTAGCCTTTTGCTCATCAGGTTGATCATATCTCTTGTTGTGTGGAGCAGCTGCCTGGGACCCTGGCTCAAAATCTACCACTGTTACATTGACCATTTTGCAACGTGATATCGAGGGGATGTTGACAATATGTTGACTGCTGTGATGTTGACATGATTTTGAAGTGAAGATGATTTGACACAATGAATATGCCTGGCTTTATTTGCAGTGATAAAGGTCACAGAGCCTCCAACAGAACCTCCAACTCCACCTCCACCAGCCACAATTCCCCCTGCCTGGCAAGGTAAGGACATTTATGGGCATTATAGATCCACAGAAGAAAACCCTTGTATTAATAAAATAGCCCAGGGCGCAGTTATCATTGACCCTCAGATATGAAAGCTGTAATGCACTGCTATTGGGGGGATATATAATATAACAAAGATAAAAACAGTCCAATAACCGTAATCAGCAGATTGTTATTTTATGATCGCAGTTTGCTTTCGGTGTAGAAGGCAATTTCACTTGCCTGGAAATGATCAGGAGCATGGGCACAATGTTGACATCACCATTACATGTTCGGGTGCGGAGGGGACCCGCTGTGACATCACAAGTGTTGTCCGCGTTATGGCCCATGAACCGCGCGGCCGGAATTGGCTGCAGACATGAGCGCGCTTTACTCTCTTCCGGTAGAACGCTCAGCGTCTTCTGAGAGCAGCCGGCGGATCAGTGGAAACCGCCACTTTGGGCCGTCCGCCCCCCCTCGGGGCAGACGGGCGATGCAGACCGCTGAACTAATGGCTTCAGAATGCCGACTGTGGTTAACCGCGGCCGGCTCGAGCTCCGTGCCTCTGAGGGAATTTCACAAGAGCGTTTTCGCCTCGAGGAGTCACTGCGCGAAATATGGGCCTGACATGCCGTGTTTATTACAGATTGTATCTATGCCAGTTTTGTTCATTATCAAAGACCAGGTGGGAGGTCTGAAATTTGGAAATGAAAAAGACGCATGTGTGTCATTAAAGTACAGAATTTCACCTTTTGAGTGATGGGTCAGTTATTTGAATAGTCTTTTTTCAGACAAGGTTATGCTACGATGAAAATGACAAATGTGCGATACCCCACTTCTGAGAAACCAGTCTGTGAAGTTCTGTTTACAAACTTAATTTACATCAGAGCACAGGAGGAGAAGCGACTGAGGCCCTACTCTGTATTATTTAGACCGCTTTGAGATTTTTGAGAGCTGCTTCCTGGGTGGCTAAAAAACAAATTAAACCCTTTAAATCTTTACTATCCAATCACTGAAATGATGTCTGTCATCACCTCGTCTGCTTTTCTCTCTTGATATTGGCTCGTGTCTCTTTTCTCCAAAGTTGACCCGCCTCTTTTTCTGTGTCAGTGTGCAGAGGCGCTAAGGCCGACCTGGTGTTCCTCATCGATGGCTCGTGGAGTATCGGCGACGACAACTTCAACAAGGTGGTGCAGTTTGTGTTCAGCACAGTTGGCGCCTTGGATGTTGTCAGTCCCACAGGAATGCAGGTGTGTGGCTCAACTAAGAACTATCACACCTACGCTTGCCTTAATTTTGATTGTAGTTTTTTCTTTTTTCTTTTTTTGTCACCGTATTCATTGTTGTCTTCATTGTCTTTGGGAACAGGTGTCTTTCGTGCAGTTCAGCGATGACGCAAAGACAGAGTTCAAACTGAACACGTACCAGGAGAAGGGAATGGTCCTGGCCGCTCTTCAGCTCGTCCGTTTCCGAGGAGGAAACACCAAGACAGGCATGCACCCGTCCTTATGCTTTTACAGTTTTTTATACATTTATTTCTTCTTTTCAGACATACAGAAGTGTGACTGGTTAATTAGCACACCATAACTTGCATTTGTGAAAAGGAATCATAAAGTGGATTACAGGAAATATTTCAAATTGGGCCCTGTCAGCAGAAAAGCAGGCACCACAGCTTGGACTTAGTTAAAGGCAAATTATATAGTGACATCAGAGGGTATTTTTTCCACACATGGACTTAATTAAAGGTAAACTATATAGTGACATCAGAGGGTATTTTTCCACACAGACAGCTGCTAAGCCGCTAACAGCATGCTAGTTCGTGTAGTAGAACCAGAAACATGTGACCAAGCTTAATAGTGCTGACTACTCCCTAGACAGTAACTAAAATGGCAAGTATATATGACCCGAGTGGCTTGTTCTCATCATTTAAGTTCCCATGTTGCAAGCTGAGTCTGATGTCCATGCTCTGCGGTCTCTGCCCAGGTGGTGCACTGAAGCACGTCTACGACAAGGTGTTCACCTCTGACAGCGGAATGAGGAGGAACGTTCCAAAAGTCCTGGTTGTCGTCACTGATGGCCGCTCTCAAGATGAGGTCAAGAAGAATGCCGCCCAACTGCAGCAGTCTGGTAAGAGTGAACGGGCTTAATCATGCATGTAAAAACCCCAAACCCCTCAGTGGTGCTCAACCTTTTCTGAGAAAGCTGGTGTGGGTGCAGGCTTTTGTTAGGGCAAACACCAGCTTCAACTATTCAGCTAATTATAGTCTTTATTTAAGACATTGATTTGTTGAATCAGGTGTTTTTAGTGCTGATGTGAGCCTTTACCCAGGCTCACTTCCTGTCTCCTTAAAGGGGCAGTTCAACCAAAATTAACCAATGAAATTAAGGTATATTTCCACTTACCTAAAGTACTATTTATCTATCAGAATAGTTTCGCTGAGATTTGACAAGTTTTGTAGATATCCGCTGCAGCTCACCAAGATACAACAGACGGTCCCAAACTTTTGTGGACTCAAAGAGCCAAAAATGTACATTTGAAAAACTCAACTACAATGTCTCTTTCCACGGTTACTCACAAACATCCACAGAGCTTAATCTGTGTACAGTTCCATCGAAAACTACTTTATATGAAGTATGCCAACCGTGTATATCCACGCAGTGGTTGAAGTCTCAACCAAAGCACACTAGTATTCTCAGGCTCAGTATGAATATTGAACTCCTTTATCCTCATTAAACCTCAGAATACACATTACTACGAAATACCTGAACTATTATTTCATTATATTATTCTTAAGATGATGCATCAATCAATTATGATGATATTTCTCAAATTATTAAATCATTTAATTGTGTTATATTTTATTGATTGATTTAAACAGTGAGAATTATAAAGCTGGTGACAGGAAAACAGATTATTTGCTCAGGGCAAGTTCCCATTCTATCTAAAGAAGCTCCACCTTCTTTTACACCTTTTCCTGTTTCTTGGAGTCTTATTCAGCTTTAAAGCTTATTTGATTACTTTTGAAATGATTGAATCTTGAACTGGTGTCTCCCTACCTCCTTCCCCATCCAGGTTACAGTGTGTTTGTTATCGGTGTTGCCGACGTTGACATCAATGAGCTACGCAACATCGGGAGCAAGCCCAGTGAGCGCCACGTCTTTGTAGTGGATGACTTTGACGCCTTTACCAAGATCCAGGACAACCTCATCACATTCATCTGTGAAACTGCAACGTCAAGTAATTACCACTTCTCTTTTGTATCCTACTGTCAGATACCTCTACAAGTAATGCTGAAGTATAGGACAGGAGGTCTTTATCTCAGGTTGATTTTGTTTGTGTCTATAACTGTGTGGCAACATTGCGTTGTGATTTAACTGCTGTTTTTTGTGACTCATTTTCTCAGCTTGCCCTTTGATTTACCTGGATGGATTCACATCACCAGGTAAGGATTTAATTCCTACAACACGAATGTGGCTGAAGGAAAGCCTGTGTTTGATGCTCTGTCATCTGTACACACAGTGAGCATATTATTGTTAATGAATGACCATGCCTCAGTCCACTGAACGTTTTGAGATTACATTCAGTATTACAAAGATGCCAATTCCCATCTCAATATAGAATTAAGGTTAAAAAACACTAACACTATTGGCTTGCCATATTATTGGAGAACCTGGTGCACTTTGACAAATAGACAGAGCACGGGTCCTACATACAGTATATGTATGTGCATGTGATAACCACACAAAATGTCTTCCCTTTGTTTTGTGTCTGTGAATACAATTTGCGACTGGTGCTGTGTATCGCACTTGCAGGCTTCAGAATGCTGGAGGCCTTCAACATCACGGACAAGACCTTTGCTGCTACCAAAGGGGTTTCCATGGAGCCTGGCTCCTTCAACAGTTACATCGCCTACAGGCTCCACAAAAATGCCTTCCTGAACCAGCCCACGAAGTAAGCCGGAACCAGCACCATCTTCCTCTCTCTTCCTTTCACTCCCCAGGGGTGTCCACTATTCATTTTACCTTAGCATTGTTTTGTGCAGCAGTGGTCATTATTTCTGACAACCTTCCATGTTCCACCACTCCTTCTTTGGGAATCCATCAATGCCTTCTTGACCTTTCCTCTCACTGGACCTTCTTGTTGTTTCAGCTTGTAGAATGAAGTGTTTAGTGATACTTTAGTCAGTAGAAGTTGCTGTGTGTGTCATAGAGGGGGGTGCTGGAGCACCTTGAGGAGCCAGCCAGAGTTGATTGCAAATGGCCTCAGCCAATGGCAGAGCTACAGAGGACTGCCTTAAAACACCCACAGCCAGGAAAAGCGTTGTTCGTTCGTAAACACCTCCCCTATTGCTTTGTGTGAGGGATCGATGGCGTGTGAATGGAAACTTCCAGTAATTGTTCTTTCTGGGAAAAGAAAAATGTTTGCAGCTTCTCTAAGGAGCGCAGTTGTGCTGAGATCAATTTCATAAAATGAGATGATTGTGTTTGTGAGGGACACAGCTGTGACCTGTACTGCCTAAAGCCTTTTTTATGCAATGATTTGCAATTAGTTTGTGCTGATAATGTGACAACGCTAGACCAATCACGGTCAGGCTGAGGCCATCTTTGACTAAATAAGGCCAATTGAGACAAGATGCTTAGGTCAATTTAAGTGATACTGCTTTACTGTCCTTACTTAATGTCACCTGGTTATTCTGGCCTGGAGGATTTATCATTTTGGTACAAATTCTATTGGATAAGCAATTTCAGCAAATGTCATTTAAATCCATTGAGTTTAGAGTTTCTATGTACACTGGGGCGAGTATCATCTTAAATTGAACAATTCATATTTTTTACTCCTACCAGCTTTTTTCATATATGATACAGTGACTCCATTGATTTGTGAAGTTAAATTAAAAATCATAAAAATAAAAAAGTTACATAAGGAAATACAAAGCTCCAACAAACACATTCAAGGTTACATTGACTGCCAGTCCTGAAGCTTGGTGAGCATAAAAGGAATGAGACAAAGCTTAAGTATGTATTTTCATTTTTGTGCTTTGCAGAGATGTTCATCCAGAGGGCCTTCCTCCCAGCTACACGATTATCCTGCTGTTGCGCCTACTCCCGGATTCGCCAACACGGGCCTTCGACATCTGGCAGATATCTGACAGCAACAACAAGCCTGAAGTCGGCGTCACCCTTGATCGTAAGGAAACCTCTCTGCGACTCAGTGGAAGCAGCTGACTACCGCCTGCTCTCTCACCCCCCGTCTCAGCTGAATTACTGTGTACATGAGCAAATTGCTCCTGTATGGAGCATCAGCCATTGCGCACTATGCTATGCCATTACTTTTAATTGTTACGATAAAATTCTAAGCATGCAAAAAAATACAATAAACTATTCGGTTGGCAATTAAGGTGGTATTATCGGAGGTAATTTAACAAACCAATGGTTGTGAATGTCCTAAATAGGTCTTTATAATGCTACATATTAAAATGTATTAACACTATTTATTTTAAGAGCTAATTTGAATATGCACAAGATATTTATGACAGTTACTTAATTGAGGCAGACCTGTGTTGATTTTCCTCAGCAAACAGAAGCTTCCATCTGACACTCAATTATTTTTCAGCCTCCAAACAAGCACTAACCTTCTACAACAAGGACACCAGGGGTGAGGTGCAGAGGGCCACGTTCGACAATGATCAAGTTAAGAAAGTCTTCCACGGAAGCTTTCACAAGGTAAACTCCCGGTTTTAAAGTCCCAATGGATGAGAAGACTTAACATTCATTCATATAAAAAGCAATCCACATTAGAAAGCTGTCAAATTGTGAAATACCCCAGATGTTGTGTGGTTGCCTGAGGACTAGTCCCAGAAAAAAACAATGTGCCATAGGTAGTATGCTTAAATCTTCAGCTTGCCTTCATGCATTATAGATGGTTTGGCTTTGTAGTGCCTAAACACTGCAGTTTCAGAGGAACTACTGGAATTCTGGAATTGGTGCAATTATCTTTGCGTTGGCCGGCAGGAAAGCAACGTGGAGGCCATTGGCCCATCATGAACTGTGGACAGGCTTACAGCTGCTTTGGCTATGTGTGAATGTGAGGTTCAGTGTAATCTCCAACCCAGGGTAATTTAGCTGTACAAATTTACCTTTGCTTGCAATGAACACACAGACTGACGGACATGTGCACACACACACACACACACACACACACAATCACGCACAGTAGTTGAAGGCTGCATGATGGGAATCCATACAGCGTTTGAGAGAAGCTACTGACATGCAGTCCCCCTGCTGACTTGTCTGTTTGGAGAATGTGGATGCTATGGATACAGAGCTGTTCCAACAGGAAGTGCCAGGCCAGAGTTTTTCTTATGCAGCCTGGCCTCGATCTGGGGGCTTTAGGTGGCCTGGTTTCTGGTTTAGCTCTATAGCAGCTGCTTCTAGTAGCTAAACGCTCCTAGGGGAGGTGACCCTGGTGGCCCACAGGACCTCTCCAGGCCGTCAGTTAGGTGATTTGTCAGTCCTGTTTCCTGTATGCGCCCCAAGGTCCAGGCTCAATGACCCTAACAAGAACCGAGCAGCCACTTCTCCCTCCTCTCTCTCAGTGTAACGGATGACAGGTGGTCATCATTGCAGGGAAACCGATTGCATCTGTATAAATCTCCCAGAACACGCTTCCTATTGGCTAAATGGCAGGTGCCAGGAACAAGGAGGGTACTGTTTTATTAAGGTTTACACATCAGTGCTGGTGTCTGCTGCCCTGTCTGATGCTGAGGAGCAGCTCTTTAAAAAAAGAGGAAGAGAAGGTTAATGAGATTTTCAGAAATGGTGAAAGGTCATCTCAGCCAGCACCAAAGGCAGCATGAGAGTACCCGTCTGCTTGTGAGCTCTGAAACAACCCAGAGAGCTCTTGATTTTTTTAGTCCATATTTCACTGTAATTTCTCTGTGGTATTTTCAGGGTTGCATTTGGAGCATTTTGTAATGAATGTATTGCAATGTGCAGTGTTCCCTTCGTGCAATTTTATCAGGTGGTGAATGTTTTGAATTGTAGACTTGTTTATCTTAAATTTGCCCTTGGAGCATGGAATAACAAATCTGTCTGCTTTGATCAGTCTGCCTCACTTGGAATGCAAAGCAAAACCTTTAAAGATTAGTTCAACAGACTTCTGGGTGCCACTGTCTTCCATGAGAGGGGACCTCAACAGGAGAAATTTTTGGCACTTTGTTCACAGGCTCCCTGCAAGAGGAGAGAATGTGCATTTATCATGAATATATTGTTCATTCTTCCGTGTCCCCATAGTTAAACAACAAAATGTTGAGGTTACTGATGTTGCAGTCTATCCCACTAGAAATGTTTTTTCTTACTATCTTATATGAATGCATGACTGCTGTCCAGGGAGACTTACTTAGCTTTCCATTCATACTGCGGTATTGCTATGTGTCACATAATGGATTGGAAAAACAAGACCGTATGATTGCATGGTTTCAGAAACTTGGAAATCAAAACATTGTAAACAATCATAGTAAACAAAAAATGTGAAGTCCCTTGACAGGGGTTGGGTCTATCATTGTTTCCACTGGCCCCTCGTGCCTTAGCTTTAAATTTGAGGTTAGCTGATCTATGGTTGCTCTCCTATTTTGCCCTTCACTTAAAATTTATGCAGGGATATAATGGTCCTGGAGTGTGTGGTTCCACTTACTGTTTCATTCCATGTTGACATCATCATAGATACTGTTGTTGGTTTTGGTCAGAGAACATCAAAGACATCTCAACATTCAGTTCTCTTTCAAAGTCATTGAGGTCTCCAGTTGGACTTCAGGCCATTTTATACAACATTTTTTATACAACCCATAACGATTTTATATCTGCTTCCTGTGGAGTAGACTGGTGGGATAAGGAGTAATGGCTATGTGGAAACCACAGCGGAATTATCACAGTTTACACACATACCTATTTTTGTTGTTTGACAAATTGGGCATTATTACTTAGGCAATGACTACTTTTTTAGTGCGTTTGCAAAATCTGTCCGTGACTGTTTGATTGAGCCCACTTTATGGCATGACAAAGGTCAGTGGGGACCTCACTGGATTCTGACTGCTGAACCCATGACCTTTTGATTTAACTGCAGGCAGATCCAGAGGGTGGGGGGATCAAGAGATTTGGGAGACCCACCTGGCTCTAACCAAGAGCAATAAAACAAAAAGTGAGATGGGAGTCATGGTAACCTGTCAATTGTGGGGGAAAAAGACCGCATGACAGAAACAGAAGTGAAAGCATACCAGGATTCTGAATGCTTGAGTAGAAAAAGCTGGTCTAATGGTGAACTACTGTTTACTGATTTAGGATTAAAAATGCTCCAATCTCTGCTATGATTGAAATGATTGAATGCAGCTCAATCCCCTTGTTATGTTTAAAATTACATAATGTTGCGAGCACAGCATTCCTGTAATTCCACAGTGTCAGACACAATTAAGTCAATAGGTGTCTCTCCCAACCCTAATATTTGTGGCCCATTGGTCTCATAAGTACAGTACATGTTACCTATGGTAGTTGGCACAGTATCTTGCACTATCATGGTGTGCAAGCTGAATGACTGAATGGTGTGGTAGTTCGACTGTTTGTAAAATCTTCCAGCATTGGTGTGATAATTAGCACCAAGCCTTCCTAGGATCACTGACATAAGAGATTGCAAAATCCAAGGATCCAAATATTTAGACATTAGCTTCAGATTTTGGGTGAAGCTGCAGAAGATTGGTGTTGCAGAAAACGTGGAACATAATTATTTGAGTGATTGCCAAGGAAGTTTACCGTAATGCCATGCTTGGTTGCCAGTCCATCTCTCATGGTTTCCTGATGAAGTGAAAACGGCAACTGGCCCCAGCTTTGGTATGTCGCAGGGTCAATCCGACCAAAATTTTTTAATGGGACCATGCACGATAGGGAGTTTGACGTGAGGGATGTGAGGGATCTTTTGATGGCTCCCCAAAAAACAAAATTTGACCAACTGGAATGGGAACTAAAAACTTTCAGTATAACACCAGCCCTGTGGAAATGACTCCTGAAAAGAGCACTCATGAATGGTGTACCACAAGTGCTGCCTCTATGCCGCAGCTGGGGAGACGGGAGCCTTTCCAGTAACCAGCGGCGAGGGCAACACTGTTATCCTTGTGTTGTTAATGAGAAAGCAGCTGACGTTGAAGTTTCCCACAGCAGCATCAGTGTCTATATTACCATATATTCCATGTAATAATCTCTGATTCATTTTAATCTGCGGAGAAACCAGTGGAAATGTGAATGCAACTAGGGGCACATTTGTAAAGCAATGCATCTTTTTTTACTGCTTCCATTTCCCTTTTAGGTGGATTCAACTTGTTCTTGCCATATTTTTTCATATGCTTTCCGGGAGAATCTCTCTTTAGCCTTCAATGCTTCCTTTGTCTTCAGTTCCAAGTAACTTTCCTTGGGATTAGAGAAAATCACATTTCCATCAAGGTTCGGCATAGCCAAAATAATTTTTTTTAAATTTGTAAAAATTCTCAAGGAGACAACACCTCAGCAGACAGCTTCTCTTGACCGACCTCCAATCTTCAGAAAACTAGCTGAGCTTTGCAATATCAGCATTTCGTGATTTTTTATGATTTTGCACTGGAAAGAAAAAATGTGACACCCTGTCGACTCTTTCCAGCTTCACATCACGGTTTCCCCGAAGAGCGTCAAGCTGAACGTGGACTGTCAGGAAGTGGCAGAGAAAGAGATCAAGGAGGCCAAGAACGTCTCCTTGGATGGCTATGAAGTTCTGGGTAAAATGGCTGGTGGCTCCAGGGGCGAATCAGCAACAGTGAGTAAATCCTGGCAAAGCTGGTTGCACTAATTTTTCTCATTCTATATTAGATGTTATTTTTAAAATTTGTTTTTATTTTATTTATCACTTACCATGATACTCTGTCAATGCTTTGAGGCTTTTTTTGACACATGCTGTTTCTGAACTTCCCATGCAGTTCCAGCTCCAGATGTTTGACATCGTCTGTAGCTTGGGTTGGACGAGCAGAGACAGATGTTGCGACTTGCCATCGACGGTAAGAGAAGCCTCTATAAATATCTCACTGGGGTGTGGGGAGACAGATGGAGCATTTATGCTTTGTATCAGCCTTGTGGAGATCACCTAAAGCCTTTCTGTGTACCAGTGGTTCCCAAACAGCTACATCTACACCAAAAGTAATACAGTGCATATAACAGGTGCAGAGTATAATTTGACTGGTTTGAATATGAATGGAAGAGGAATAAAATAGCTTTTTAATATTTATTGTCATGTGTAGTTACAATCTTTCACTTCTATTTTTGGGGTTAGGACCCTCTGTTCTGCCACTGTTTGGGAACCACTGCTTTATACATTTATGTCCCCATTGACATGATGCTGAGTTTGTAAGACCTTCTCCTTATCTGATGACTCCATGTTTGGCAAAGTTGCTTGACAACAGCTTCTGCACTGTAGATTTCCTCTTTGGTAGTACACACAACTTCCAAAGGATATAAAATGTAATTTATTCAACCTACGTGTCACAGAAAATGAAGCATTATAATACATGAGTTTTACCGGGCCCAAGTGCTTTTCAAGAGTTCTCAAGTTCTTCAGTGGCATGCCTCATTGAAACTGATATATAGTCCGTACATCCTGCGAATCTTGGCCCTATAGAAAAAAAATGATCTTTCCCTCAGTGTTATGTTCAGAAACTGACTGTGGAATCCAGTTTTATTTCTTTATTGTTCATAGGTTGCTCTATAACTATTATGATTTAAAAATAAAATTTGAAATAGTATTGAAATTCACGCAGAGCACAGCCTGGGTGGTGCCCTTCAATGTTTAAAAAATATACTTTGCTGCTGCTTGAATGGTTAGGTGTCTGTCAGTGAGACAGTTTTCTGGCTGAAGTTCAGGCAGTTGGAGAGAGCTTCAGTTATCCTCTGCCTCCGGCATGTAACAGATTAGCGTTTTTTTTGTGATTAGCCTCCATTATCTCTGTTATGTAATGTGAGGTGTTGCACTCCAGGGGATTACAATCTGTGGCCCCATAATATTAATGGACGTATAGTAAATACATTTTGAGTAGATTTCCTTGCATTAGTATTGTTTTAAAATATAACTTAATATACTAAATATTAACATTCTTGTCTATGATTAATTTTATGACAGTGTGTTATTTTTCCAGCCTAAAATTGCATTATTGCAGAAAAAAAACTGTTGAGTGATAATTGTATATAATTTGTAAAGAAAAAAAAAGAAGCATTTTGCTGTTTGGTTGTAAAATGTCTACTAAAATCGCACTGCAGCACATTTCCTATATGCTGCACTGGGTTTAAAGCTTGTGCCATTTGGGCCAGTTATAACTCTGATGTATGGATTTTAAAGATGCCTTTTTACTTTTCCGGTGACCGGGTCAGAAGAGTTTGTTTTCCGGTTGACATCTTTGACCTTCCTACCGCTGCTCACTTTGTGGATTTCTGGAAATGGCCTGGAGACTTTGAGCACTATCCCGTGGGGCAGGGAGCCCCATATGAATTTTAGCACACATAAAACAGTTGCTCATATCTCTCCCTCTCTCTCTCTTTTTACCTCCTTCTGTCTCTTTTTATCATGGGTGTCAGAGAGATGAGATGAAATGTCCGTCGCTCCCCCACTCTTGCACATGTGCACAGGACAGCATCGGCCCCCCAGGACCCGCTGGACCTCCGGTAAAGACATCAGACATATCTGTCTCTGTCTCCATCTCTGTTCAGCTACACTCATCTGGCAGAGCTGGTTTCTCCTGTTGTCGCTGGTGGGATCATACACACATACGGAGTACAACTGTGATGATGGCATAATGATGATGATAACTGCACAGAAGGAAAAACATTTGGAAGGATCTTTGGCTGTTCTTCTGGTCCTTTGTCACTGGCCTTGATTCAAGCCGCATCTGTCGTTAACTTTCACTAACTATTAAATGAAGTATTGCCTTTTTCCTTAAAGCATTTGGCAAGTTAAGTTTGGCCAAACTCACCACACTGTGTTGGTGAATATAAAAAACAACAAAGTCAAAGATAAGACCAAATGTTAATTGAATAGAGTAAAAATATATTTTTTGAATCAAGAGATCCATTAGACTGAACTTGCTACCATTATGCATTATTATGTTATAAAACATATATAGGACTGGAGGCTTTATGTGTACTACAAATAAATAGTCCATAATTATCTTCTCTTCCTAGGGTGGCCCTGGATCTAAAGGCCCCAGAGGAGAAAGGGGAGAATCTGGTCCATCGGTAAGTAGTTTTCAAACACAAAGCCTCAAAATCAACCTCTAGCACCGACCCTGACAATACACCTCTAACACAAACGCTCATGAACGACCTCTGCAAACACAAACTGATATAAGCAACCATGGACCTAAATCTCAGCAGTCAACTTCTAACAAAGACAAACCTGCACAAACAGCTGCTAAACAAAATCCTCAAAATCCACTGCTAACAAACACAAACCTGCACAATCCACCTCTTAACAAACACAAGTCCTAACTATCCATCTTTTAACAAACACATTCCACCTTGCACTTTTATAGTTAATAGATTGATACTACATTTTCTTGCTGTCAGCTATTCACATAAATGTCAGTTCCAAGTGTTGACAAAAACATGGTGGTTATTCTTCACCATTAAATGCTTAAGTTCAACAATTGCCCAAATTAGTGGAGAAAAAGTAAAATTTGACATTTAACTTAAGTTAAACTGTTTCATATTGAAGAAAAGCAGCACACACGTACATTTATTTTTTTAAGTCAGTGGTAAAAGAACGAATGTGGAATCGCTCCAGAGTGCAAGTCTTTCTGAAAGCACACTGCTATGCTTCAAGAACACTCAGCCTGGAGGTTGGGGAAGAACAATGGAACAATCGGAGCTTATTAACACATCCCCATTCGGTCTTTGCTGCCATCTTCCAGCAATAATAACTGCAGCCAGAGAAAAGGATACCAAAAGAAATGTGTGAGCTTTTAAAAGGAAAGGTTTTTCCAAATCTCACAAACTCTTTTCTTCCAGGGTCCTCAAGGTACGAGAGGAGAGCTGGGATTGCCGGGGCCTATGGGGCCCCCTGGCCCTCAGGGACCCAGTGGCCTGTCCCTTCCTGGAGAGCCTGTAAGTCTATGTTTGCGTCCACAACCGCAGCCGCCGCACGCAGCTCTTTACCCTGTGGTGCGTTGTCATCTTGCTGGGGTTTTTTTCCTTCACTTGAAGGGAGATAATGAGGCCTATTTTCCCATATTTATTTTTCAGAGGATTTCTTTATTGGGTGTGGGGAGATTGTGGGCAATAGGCTTTGCGGCACTGTTCTCTTGTCTGGGATATGAGCTTAACATCTCGGATGACCTCCCTGAGGTGCAGGGAGACAGGGAGAGTGTTCAGAAACTGTGAAATAAACAAGGCCTTTACATATTTAAACGGCACATCCTTTTTTTCCAGCAGCACATCGTAAGAGATAACTGATGAATGTAAATGTGGGCAATGCGATGCTGCCTATGAGTGTTTGCTTTGTTTATTTTAAGAAAGAGTAAATTAAAAAAGTTTTGAAGGTGTTAAAATTGAGAGGATTCCCCTCTTTATTTATCACAGGGCCGTCCTGGACCTAAAGGAGATGCTGGTGATCCAGGTCAACAGGGACGCGCAGTGAGTACTGTTTGAGGCAATTTTATTAACAGTGGGGTTTGGAAAGGAAACTGTGGACTGTCCACAGTGAATATTAATGCTACTATTTTGGAAGCCCTCCACGTGGCAGGCTCCAGAAAATATTATGAAAGTTCAACACGGAACAGCTGCCATCAGTCAGAGCTGTGAATCTATATGCTTTCTTCTGATACATGACGGATGCTGCTACTGTGCTCTTTGGATGGGTTGACAGTGAAAATAGGTGGCCCAAGCCAAACCCAATGGAATGTGTCTGAGGATTTTCCTAACCGGCCTTCACCAAAATGGACCACTGTTGCATCGTGGCTTTCTGGATATGTGTGGCAAGGTGGGCTTCTGTCCCATGGAGAAACGGCGCTGACAGGCACCATGGGAGAGGTTTTTCCAGCTGACTCAACGTGGATCCGAGTGCACAGCAGTTCCCACACCCCTGCACATTCTTGCCTCCAAGGTTATCCAAAGATACCTCTTCCTGGCCGAAGAGGAATCGTGAAAACCGGAGGAACGCTGTCCCTGGATACCAGACCGCATCCCTCAATGCGTGGAATTCCTTGTGGATTGTACAGTGTATGCTGCCAGGGGACCATGTGGGCGGTCTTGTGGGGAGGCTTTTCACACAGGAACGAGGTTATCTAAATGGGGTTCAGAGTGATAAACCAATGCAACAATTCCAACTTCATAGGCTAATCAGTCCTGGCCAATCATTTTACCCTAATATGATTCTGTCGTTTTAGCAGTTTTGTTGTAGTTTTTGTATTTTGTTGCACACCTGTCCTCTCATCTGTGTAGACTGTTTGCTGATGCAAGGAGGAAACCTTGAATTGACTGAAAGCTCTCATTTAACGATTGCCCTGAAATGAACTGGTCAGTCTGAACCACAGATAAAGAAAAACACGCCTGGTCGCCTGGTTTTATTTTCTGCTCACTAGGAGGATGATACAGCTCCAACATTTTGGGATTTTTATTTTCACTGCTGGTGCCATCTCCACTCTTCAGGAATCTGCTTCAACACTAGAAAGAAAGCTCCTGTTGGAATGTACTCGTTTTGGATTAAATTGACTTTTTGTGTGCTTGTGTGGTCAGATGATGAATCCTTTATTTAAAATTTCCCCATACAGGACACAACAAAACAAAAAAAATTAAAAAGCAAACAAAAAAAACATCTCAGTTTTAATGATTTTTTACAGCATTTTCTTCAAGAATTTCTCCTCAAACAACCTGATTATGCTACAGAAAGGTTAAGCTATACAATATTTGCATGGCTGTATATACTCACCTAAGAAGCTAAATACGTTTTGGAAATTCATTCTACGATTTGTCAAGAATCCTTCATTCAAAGTGACTGCGGTACAGATGGGTTATGAAGCTAAAAGCAGACAGTAGTTTAGAGGCAATATGAATTTAATGAACTCAGAGTGTGCAACCAAGTTCATAACATGACAAGGTTTATAACACTGAAATGGATCTGGAGTGCATTACCTTCCCTCTAAATCTTCTGCTGGGCTTCAAAGGAGGAAAACATCTGACGTTAAAAGAGCGGCCCTTCACAGCCAAGATCCAGATAGAGCTTCATTGTTATTTTATGCATATAATATTGGCATTAATACAAACTGTTCAGAGTTATTTGGACCAATTGGGGGATATTCACAAATGCGGATTATGAGGAGACATTTTGGTTCAACAGCATGTTTCTCTCTCTCTTCTTAGGGTGTCCCTGGATCTGCTGGCTCTTTAGGTCCAATTGGACCCAGCGGCCCAAGAGTAAGTTCATGGACTTTATCGTATGATGTTGAAAAATATTTGCTTTCTTATGTTTTTATGTGCTTTAGTGTCTCACTGTCAATTAAAGCTGTATTGAAGTCTTTGGGATATCGTCAATACTTACAAATGATTAATTATAAATTGAAAAACATGCATTGTCTTACTGTGCAGTTTGAATTTGCATCTATGTATGAACTGGTTTCATTTCTTACCATTTTTTTATTGGTAATGTAGGGCCCCCCAGGAAAGGAAGGACCTTCAGGGCCAAGGGGCCCATCTGGACCAATGGTGCGTATTCACAAGGGAACTATTATATTTATCTGGCAGTCAGAGGGGTTTCTGTGTTATTGCATGCAAAGGTCACAGTCACAAACGTGTGTATAAGCAGTTTTAAACATCTTTATATGCTATTGTGAATAAAGTTTTGCATTTCACCCAACCAAAGAACATAATGCCAAAATAATTCCAGCCACACAGTTTTTATTTAAATCTTGAAATATTGTTGGAACTTCCATACTATTTTCTACAACCATGAGCTTAATTTAATTGTAAAATATAACATTTATGCAACTCATGTCTTCATGAATGTATTCTAATTAACGGCAGAGCAGCGGTCCCAACACTGATCCCTGGTGGACTCCATTTGCCACAGTCTCCCTTGAGAGCAATTCATAATTTAAAATAAATCATGTCAAGCTAAAATATATACCTATTCTATATAATTTTTCAGAAAAGGTTGCAGCTTTTTTACTGTTCACCATATGCATCAGTGCTCAAATTTTTATTCACCATGCCTGCAAGTTTGAAGAGTGATTGTATGAATGTAAGGAATCACAGTTGGTGATTCCTTTTTTCACTGCTGTTATGCTCTCTTTTCCCATCTAGGGAGGTCCTGGAAATCCTGGAATGCCAGGAGCCAGTGGAAAACCTGGAAAGCCTGGAGACACAGGGCGCCAGGTATGCATTGATGGGTGCTGTAAATATGCCAAGCTTTTAACACAGTTTTGAATTTGTGATTTCAAGACAAGGAGAGGCCATTTACCACAGTACTATCTGGCATAGTTCCTGTATCAGGTTGGCCAGTCACGTAATCACAGTTTTATGGTTAACATAAAACATTCCTGGGCCCGGCATTAGTGAAAGAAATACACATTAACATACAGTATTTCAGTTCTGACCAGACTTCATATGGACATTTGAACATAGGTCAAGAATTTTTCTCTCCACATGTATGAAGACAACTGACCATAAATTATTTATAACCAACTAGAATTTTTTTTAAATGAGAAAATATGATCTGGATGGACAGCCCGGCAGGTATCTTATACATGTAAGCCTTGACCTTTACATTCTAATCGAACTACCTCCTGTGCACTATTTAATGGCTGTAAACTTTTGAATCTTTAGGCACAAGAGTGAAAATTATCCAAAAGAAAACACTGTAACGATGTAACATTGATTATTATGTTGCAGTACTTTGACAGATTGCACGGGCAGAGATTCAGAAACCATCTGCTGAGGAAGATTTTTTTTTTCGGTGGACACGGGCATCCAGTTTCTTACCAAAATTTTAAGTGAAAACATAATATATCAACACCCCCTGGAAATTCTCTGTGAAAGTCATTTTTGCTTGCCAAAGTACAGATTTTTCAAGGATGGGGAGCCACCTCAGAATTAAATGGGAATCACAGATACGTTTTTAATAACATGGAAATTAGAGTTTAAAAAGAATAGAGTTTTTTTTTTTAAACCGCGTTTTCCAAAGTTGAATCAGATGTTGTCTGGGGTTGCCCATGAGGAGATCCTGTGATTTGCCTTGATTTCCTTTGTATCAGTTTTCATGCAAATGCGACCACAATGCAAGGGATACATGGCAACAGACCACATGTGCTGACTGTTGAGCTTTATTAACCATGAAGGAGCAATCATCTCTCTTAATGGAAAATGACCTAAAAAAAGTAGGTTATTTATTATTTTAACCTGGTTAAAACCTAGTATATGGCTGGACCTAACACACATGACTCGGCCGACCAATGGTGTAACTTCATTACTCAGTCAGTCAGTCAGTCACTCACGGACATTCGCGTTTGTAGGGCTGGCCCCTCAGTTGCGGTCCAGCCAAAAATCAATGTTATAAAATATTTTAAAGTTTGCACCACCTTTCCAGAAGTATACTGTGCAACCCACACACACGTTTGTGTGTGTGTGGAAAAGAGATATCTGATTGTTTACTCACAATCATGTTATGTCATGTATATTACATGCTATGTGGCTGCTTGCTTTCTGTCTCAGACAATCAAGTGAAAAGGATGTATTACGGAACCACCAAGAAAAATCGGCAACAGCATGAACATTCAAGGCCAATTAAGCAGTCCTTCAGCACAGCGGCTGTTCAGCTCGGCCTAAGGACTGCAGTAATGAGAGGGAGCAGTGGCACATGTTCGTGTACTGGTCTCCGCCTTCACAAATTTGACAGTGGAGGTCACAGCACTGGGTTGGACAATGTTGAGATAGGGTATTCCAAATTGGAAAACAAGTCAATTTTTATTTTCGTTTTTTATGAAACATGTTTTCCATTGTCTCAAAAAGAAGTCATTTCCAAATGGGAACTTATTTCAGCATAATCATACAATACAGGCAGGTTCATGCTTCTGGGTGACAGTACCCTTAACCTTGTAATACTGAAATTCCTTGGAACAGTTGTTCACTCTTGAATATTTTCTTTTTGTGAATGATTGTAGGGAAACCCTGGAATGAAAGGAGAAAAGGGTGAAAGGGTGAGTGCTAACAATCATGTTTGTTAATAAATTGCTGTAAAAGGTGCTTTCACTGGGACTAAATTCTCCTTTGAATTCTTTTAGGGAGACTTTGCGACTCAGAACATGATGCGGTCCATAGCCAGACAAGTGTGTGAGCAGGTGGTCAATAGTAAGTGATTGAGCCAAAACTTTTGATTTTGAGAATACACATAAAACACACACACACACACACACATCACTCCTTGTCATATCTCTCATTAGACCTTACAGATGGCATTGGCTGTATTTCTGTACTTATGCATATTGCTAATATTTTTAAAATTCCCATTGTATTTCAGGTCAAATGAGCAGGGTTGATATGATGTTGAACCAAATCCCCAATGGTTACCGCAGCAACAGCCCTGGTCCAGCAGGCCCTCCTGGCCCACCTGGCAACGACGGTTCCCGCGGAGAACCAGGTCAAACGGGACGAAATGGTTTCCCTGGAAACCCGGGCTTACCTGGTCCTCAGGGTGAAATAGGTGTGTTCCTCCTGCGCACCCTTATGTAAAGGAATCTACTGTAGTTTGTCGTCAGACCATACAATTGCAGCCAGAATATCCGTAATATTGTGCGTTTCCACAAACCAAGTGCACTAAACACCTAGGGAATTCTGGAGGCCCCAGTGTGATCATGTGACCAAGTGCAGCTATCCCCCAGGTGTCTCTCATTTAACAGAAAACCATGTGATGTTTCTCATTCTCTTTTGTTCCAAATTCTGTCCCATTCATCAAATGATCCTAAAACATGTTCACAGGGTAAAATGTAAAGTATGTAATGTCTAGAAGGACAAAAGTATAAATAGCATAGATAGAACATTGATAAATGCAGTGGTTCAGATTATGAGAGTAAAAAGACACTATAATAATTATTATTATCATTACACAAGTACTATGGAAATACATTGTAGGTAAAATATTAAAAATTAAAAAGCACAAGGTGACTTGCTTGTTCATGGACTGCCTTTGTTGATGACACAGGGCCACCTGGAGAGAAGGGGGAGAGGGGTGCCCCAGGTATTGGAACACGAGGACAAAGAGGTGAAAACGGACTACCTGGTGAGTGCCATACGTATACCCAAAACCAGCTGTCCACCCAAAAAAAACCGTATTGCACAGAATTACAGAGCCTGAAGCAAAGCAGCATATAACTGCTGTTAGTCAGACCTAAGGCTGAATTCTGTGATGGCAAAGATGTCTGTGCTGTTGAGCTCTTAGGGAATTGAATTATCTCTCCAAGCGCTGCCACAGTAGTGCAAACCGAACTGTATTTTGCATGGAGGTATCTGAGCGTACCTTAGTTCAAACAGTGGAAGATGTGTTTATTAAATTATATTTTAGCTGTGTAAAAAGAATTGCTCAGCCAAATGCTGTTCTGTCGACATCTGTAGACAGATGACGTCACAAGTGACCTGAGGATGGCCGTGATGCCATAACAGAACTGAATTACAGTAATTGCAGAAGTGAAGAATGTTAGTTCTGAAAATGATTGGCTGGATCTATTTTTTGGTCAATTTTCTCTCCAAAAGATCATATTTTGATCATCTTCACATCAAGCTAGATACTTTTTATTTAAGTGATATTTTACATTTACTTTTATGTCGTACAGAAAGTTGAAGTGATATAATAAGATTTTTTTCTTTAAAAAAAAAAGAAGCTTTTTCAAAGCAATTTCAAAAAGATGAGTAATCTTCAAAGGGTCACTTTCACAAGGTGCTTTCACTGATTGTCGTTTCAAGTGGACTGTTTGTCACAGTGAGATCCTGAGGTTCAACGACCTTTCCAACAACCACCTGGTGAATTTTCACATTTTACCCCTTAAGGAAGGCAGGTTTAAATTTCAGCAATTACAGCATGGTCCAAAAAAAGCATGACCTCATCCACCCGGGGCTTCTGGGTACCGGAGCTGAAACGTCCAGTTTAATTGCGAATACATGGTCTGAACAAGGCCTCCCTTGGGGGGTGGGGGAAGAAGGTCAAACAGGAGTGGAAATATCACACAGTTCATTCAAAGACTGCCAAGTCTGATCCAGTGTAGGGAGAGAAACAAAAAAAATAGCCTAAACGTTAGAGAGTGTAGTGATGATGAGTCATTGTTCCAATTGGCCAATCGGATTGTCGTACAAATTGGCCGTGCTGTGGCGGCTTTATTGACAACATATGTGCTGACTTAAGGGAAGGAGAGAGAGGGAGAGAGAGAGAGAGAGAGGGAGAGAGAGAGGGGAAAATTCCATTTCAGCTTTACAGTGTCTAGACAGTCCAGGGCAGGGGGTAACTCCACCGCACTCTTTTTTTTTTTTTTTTTTTTTTTTTTAATTGACCAGTCTAAATATTTAAATTACAGTGGTGCAAACCAATTTTCCCCTGTGATTGCCATTTGAAATTGGATGATTATGTCATGATGGTTCTGGGGAGCCACTGTTATTTGTTATTTATTGAATTTTTTTAAACCCCCACCACACAGGCCCACCAGGCGAGTCCCGAACTGGCCCCCCAGGACCCACTGGCCCCTCTGGGTCTCGTGGGCCACCTGGTCGCAATGGTACCCCAGGGGTCCGGGGTCCACCCGGCCCCCCTGGCTACTGCGACTCCTCCCAGTGCGTTGGCATTCCTTACAATGGTGGAGGAGGATACCCAGGTAGGAACCGTTACTCGTAATCGATTAGAACACGATGGTAGAAGCCACTAAATACAACATATATGTTAGACTTCTACATCCATAATATTTGTTATGGTACACCTCCCACCCCCTGAAAGAATGGTCGCCCGGCACTGTGGATTACAAAAGTGGCATGTGACTAATCCGTAATGCTGTGAGGCAAATGGAAAAGAACATGTAAATTGTAGTAATAAATTGCCACACAGCATTTAATCCTCCATGAAATTAACTACTTTGATTTGTATATATACAGTACTGGCACAAGTTATGGAAACACTGTTTAAGGAAGTTTAGTATTCTTAAAACGTTCATCTGTGCTCTTTTGTTGTTGCATCTCGGAGCCATTTTGGTCTGTAAAAACGTATCCAAATCTTCTAGACTGCGGGTGGTAGTGAAATTATGTGACCATCAATAATTTGAACTAAAGTACACAAAAAATAAAAAAAGGTTTTCCTTGCATGAATATGATAATTTTATGTAGAAAAATACTGGACTAAGAAATACATACTTATAAAATTTCCAACAGTAAGATACATTAGACTGCTGAATTATATGGGTATGACTAATATACATAATTAATACGAATACATATAGAAAGGTGTAATGATTAATTGTTTAAAATAAATGCTAACTATTTCTTCATTTTTGTTTAATGTTGATATTACATATATTATGTTTATTATGGCAAAAAGAGAAATTGTTGCAAAATATTGCATTAATTGTCAAACTCTGTTTATATATGCAGTGTTTCCATAATTTGTGTCAGTACTGTATATTTCCCTAAATATACTGCAATGCTTCTCTCATTAACGGATTCATTCTGGCAGTTATTTACCATAATATTCCATTGCTTTTTTAGACAGAAAAGCAAATCCCCATCCGCCCAAACAAAAAAACAAACTAACATCTTCTTTAACCTGTTTCAGGTTCGGCATAGTACATCTTTTAAGTTGGCTATGCTGCTTTCTGAACGAAAATAAGCTGTTTCCTGTTTCTGAGATATTTGCTCATATGCTTATGGGCCCGCACAGGATAAACCTCATGGAAATGATTACTCAACATTGCTGACCGTCACATAAGATGGAGGAGACTGCCACTAACAACACTTTACAGCTACTAGACAAGCAACAGCGATGGCAACATAGTGGCCTGTTTGCATCTTGAACCAAAACATCGAACGGAAAGAGAGAGAGAGAGAGAGAGAGCGAGAGAAAGAGAGAGAATGAAACAAAGCTTCAGCCAGCGATGGAGCATGCAAAACTACTAACAAGGTGGATTTGTGAACAACACAAAAACAAACAATGACGTTAACATGAGATTGTAGAGGTGATATCTGTAAATAAAACTAAGTGTGCCTTGTAAATGATTCCTGAATCACATAGACTAAAATCGGGTTAACATCCAGCTGATGAGCTTGTGCCTTCATAGCCTGCTGCTTGCTGACTGCCAGCGTAACCTCTTTTCCTGATTGAAATGTTTTTGTATCGCCTCTGCTCTGGGCCACATCAAAGCATGTGCCATTTGTACATGCAAACGAGTAGTTTGATTCTGGTTTTTTTTTCTTCTTGTTATGTTTGCTAATTTTTTTTATGTTTTTGCATCGCTAAATTTGTTCCTCCTATACCTCACTGTTATGAGGGCAAGCTCCAAATATCGCAAATGTATAGAAAGACTGTCGTCAGAATTCTCAAATACATATATTATGTTGTAGAGGAACATACAGTATTGCGTTGAACATGACTAGGAGTACTTTTTAATGGTACCCTTTTCTTTTTTGTCGAAATATGACACTTAATCGTACCTGAGGAATGTATTAAATACATAAATGTTTTTTTTTAATGTTATATTGCAAAATCAGTGTAGAATAATTGTGCACGTATGTGTAGCATCCTACTATGCCCTTGGAAGCTAAGGACAGTTAAGTGAGTAGTTAAACAAAAAACCTAATCTGATGCATTCGTATTGTTAACATTCATCTGTGCTTTATTGGGAAATGAAAGCTTGTAGGTGGAAATAATGTCAGTAGAAAAGTGCAAAGGTGGTGTTTGTTAATGGCGAGTTGCAGACTTCAGACTGAATCCCTGTTGAATCGGCCAAAAAATATTTCCAACCAGACCCTTACCAGCCCAGACCAGATCCCCAAGTAGTCCCAATACCAGAGGAGCTGTCCGAAGACACTGAAACAGAAATACAATCGCCCGATTACTCACGAAACCAGCGCCGAAAGAGATCGCTACGAGGACTGGAGCTAAAACCATAGCAACATAAAAATTGGGCATGGTGTTCCTTTGAAATCATTCCAATTCAGATTTTCTGTTTTTGCATATGCGCTTGAAATAAGGGAAATTACCACACACACACACAGACACACACACACACACACACACACACGTATGCAACCACACTACACTTGCACGCACACATAAAATACACACGCAATTGTAGAGTTTTGGTACTTCCTAAAGGATAAGAAATTAGTTAGAATTTATATGGAGGAAGCTATTTTTTTTTAAACCTGTTTGCCATCTGTTCCCTTCAGTTTCTTTGCTTGTAATATAACTGCAGTGCTCATCAGAGTCCGATGTTTAAACCACTCATGTAAAAAGAAGAAAATCTACATTCAAGAATTCATGGAGCAAAGCCAACTTTTTTGTAGCACAACAGTATTCAGCAATAAATGGCAATCTGTATTAATCAAGGTTCAGAAGTGTCTTCATGTAAAGTTGTTTATAGTTATATTGCCATTGTGTGTGTCTTGATTTTTTTTCATTGTTAAGGGATCCAGACCTGAATTTATCTACAGTACTCCAAACTCCATTACAGTCACTAAATATGGCTTCCATTGTTATTTTAGACTAAATATTTATCTGTTTTATTATTCCAACTCACAGCTGATTTTACCAAGGGTGGAATTGCATGTCTGTGTTGTATATTTAGTGAGGATTTTTTAAACCAGAATATAGTTTTTTTGTTTTGTTTTGTTTTGTTTATCAATATCTCATGCAGTTGGAATTTGTTTGCAAGACTATAAATATAGAATTGCTGTTTTCATGTTTTAACTGCAGATTGTGAATTTCACAGCCTTATTTCCTTATTTATTTCTGAAACAGAAGAGGCATTTTTCAATAAAACTACTGAAAATGTATCATTTGTGTCAATCTCGCTTCCTTGATATGGTAAAAATGGGACTTGAGCAGCATAGAAATTAGGCTAGCTTCACAGAGAGACAGGACAAAATAAATGGGTTGGTTAGCACATGCACAGTCAGTGAAAACTGCACATTCAAACCTCTGGGTGAGTGAACAATAACTACTACTCAAACCACCCTAAACATGTTGATTTAAGGCTATTAGTGACAAAAGATGAGATCTACTATGTTTCATTCACAAAAGAATTGCCATTGATGGTGATGGTTGACATGTTGAACTATAGCCACTTAGCGTACATTTTGTTCACACATTTTCAGCATCTGATCCAAGGCACCAACTACTGGAAAATCCAAATAATGCTCTTCATCTCTTACTGATTTATTTGTGGAAATCTGCACATGGACAGAAACCATGTCCAGACCAGGATTGCTTCTCAAGTCAGCGCCTTAGGTGATTTATATGGTGTTAAGCGTCTGAACATACAAAGATGCCCCAATGGACAAGATGTCAAGCAGCAATCACAGCAGACACAATCATCCCTTCTATCCCTACAATGATGAAGCCTTTGCCTGTTGTCATTGTGTACCATTTATGAAGACCTGGCTGAGGACTGAATCCAGTCTTCTCCCTTATAGTACACAGATAAGAGAAAGCATCTAACGTTCTTTAAAATGAAAGACAAGTAAATAGTTGTGAGTGTAAGATTGCTGTATTTCGAAGGTGCTGAAACGCGCCTTCTCCAACATGTCAGTCTTAGCATGCAGTCACTTTTATCGTTTATATTATTACGATGGTTTCTTCTTTAAGACAAAAAGAATGATCTTAAATACCATGAGTTATCTCACACAGACCATTTGCTTTGAAAACAATTCTGTTTGGAACTGTCTGATTCAATGAAGATAACCGTGGCTGCTTTTTTTCTGATCTTAAAAATAGTCACATTCCACAGTAGTCAACAGTGTGTCCTACGCCAGATCGGAACTGTCACCAGGCAGATTTATCTTTTCTGTGTAATTACTGGCTTGGCTACTTCTGTCCTACCACAGTAGGAATTCAGCAGTAGCCACACAGATCAACGTAAGTTCCTACCGGACAGCCATGGACACTATGTACTTCTTATAATATATACTTACAGTCATAAATGAATTTGTGGGAGACATTCTGGTTTGAAGAATGCTTCTTCTTTTCAGTGGGGGAAATTCATTTAATGGTTCTTAGTTAGCGGAACATTCTTTTCTGGAATGTAGGATGTTTTCCATTAAATGTAATCTGGAATTACCGAAGCCATATGCAACTAGACATTCCATATATCGACTTGACATTCCATACACACGTACTGTCCTCATTTGACTTTATTCCATAAATTCTGAGCTATCAAAAAGAATGTAACAGCTATAGCAAACAGCACAAATCAGCAAAAGACAAGTGGCACAGCTCTCAGCTTTTACCATCAGATAAACAGAAGTTAAGTAGTCCATAGAATAAACAACTTTCAAACATAAAACTTTGAAACAATTAGCATTGAAATTGTTTTACAAAACAAAAATGAATGGAAGGAATGCAGCTAACCAAGCAAATAAATTAGCAACTTAGTCACTGTTTCTGTTGCTAGGCCAAACCCCTAATTAATGGATGGGCACAAGAAGGGCTGGGTTTCTTTCTGAACTTCTGCCTTCAAGTATTTAAGTAATCTTTTTTTGTGTGTCCCAATATGAAACGCTTACTGTAATCTACTGTGAACAATTACCCTGGCTCAATTAACTGGTAGTGGGATATACTGCAGAGCTAATCAGCTAATTTAGCCAGGGTAATTGCTGGAAACAAAAACATACAGTACATACACACCAGCCGTCCAGGAACAGCACCGCTTATTCCTACACTAATTACACCCTCTTTCCTCGAAAAGTTTCCTCATTAATCATATGCTCTGTGGACTAAAATGTAATTGCTAAATACACAGCATGATGTGACAAATGCACATGTGTATCTAGCAATTAAATTTTGTGTGGAATATGAGGAGAGCAAAAAATAAAATGGAAATGTGTTTGAAAGGAATCCAAGATGAGATTTCCTCACAAGTATAAACATAGTGTGAATGTGCACATAAGTAATATAAAGTTTATGACAACTAAAATAAAAAATGGAATGTTTCTTTGTCAATCTGGTGTGCATTAAGAAAAGGCTTTTCAAGCTGGCTCTTTCCTTTATTTTGATATTAAGCCTTTGAACTTTGATCAAAATGCTTGGAATTCACTGGTTGATCTTCACATAAAGTCTGCTGAAAGGATAAACATGTGATAATGTTAAAATAGAAAGCAAAATAAAGACAACAGATTTTAAGGCTTAGGTGTGAATCACAAGTTTACATGTGCAACATAAATGTTCTTCTTTAAGAAATAAGTTTTTTTTTAGAATTAATGTATTTTGCATTTAAATAGGTAATAATTAAAAGTCATATATATATTCCCCTGTAGCACCCAATTATGAAAATAAATAGCAACACCAACACTATTACTACTGCTAATAATAATAATAATTATAACAATAATGTGACAGACAGCAGCATCTATCTAGTTTCTGAATATGATGATAATGATGACGATGATGATGATGACGACGATGATGATGATGATGATGATGATGATGATGATGATGATGATGATGATATGCTTTCATTGCCCACTAAGGCACGTTCTGTACTCTGAACCAATGTCTCTGTGTAAATGTCTGTGCTTTCCCGCTGTCTGAATAAATAGAGTGAACTGTCTACTCTCCTTTTAAAATATAAACATATTACACTACCAAATATGTTTATCGCCATGTTTACAATGTTTTGTTACATAAATGCATTTACAAAGCATTTTCATGCTGTGATGACTTTGTACCCATACAAAGAGATACTCATGAGATCCAGAATGGGGAGTCCCCAAGAGGTAGGCACAAAAGAAGACTTTCAGGTCATTACAAAGATGTAACATGCATCAGATGTAACATAACATAATTCCCATGAACAAATTGCCAAATATGAACAGTACCATTAGATAATGACAGCCTATATTATGGCACATGGTTCATAATGATGCTATTAAAGTGAAAATAATCTTCCGTGTGGAGGATTTTGAGAAGTTGCGCTTACTAAAACTATGATTTTGTAGATATTTCCTGCCATAAAATGACCTCATGGAAGGTCGGTGATGCAGTAGGCCAATTCTGGGTGGCAATAGTGGATGTCGGAATGTGATGTATTTCCTCAAGCAGGTATTAATTTCACTTAGGGTTATTTAAGAGGCTTGCCACAATGATGGAGTAAAAAAGAGGTCTTGTGCTTGTGGGTTTGTCTGGTGGGCTTAAAAACAAAATGAAGTCACAGTTAGAACATGGGAGAAATCCTGGTTCAAATTTTATGACAGTAGCACTATAAATTTTGCATTTTTTTCTAAGCTAGAAGAGTTTCCAAAAAGGCCATTTGGAGACTCCAAAAGGACACTTTGTAACCAAATGATATTATGGATGTTTAGAGGTGCAAAATACCATACACTGTATATGTGGAAATTAGTTCACTTTTCCCCTGCCTGTCACCACCCCCCCCCCCCCCCCCCCCCCATTCTCCCTCTCGTCCCAATGTGACCCCTCCTCTTGCCACCTCTGGCAGTAGCTGTAGAAATAACTACAGTACATTAAATAACTAGTTTGCTAATGCATTGAATGAGGTCAATTGATTGATCCATTGATATTCGTCAAATACCCCACTCCCATCAACATGTCAAATATGTCCAACAATTTCACATCCCACATTTATTATTCAAAACCAGGCCCACTCCTTATTTATTAGCATATGAATAATACATATATTTTCAGAATGCATTCTTGATGCTTTCTGATATAAAATGGGACCAATTCCTTCATTGCACATTCCATGTGCTGTGGAGTCAAATCTGTTTTCACTGTCCTCAAAAATATTGTCAGATTTCCAAGACCTCCAAATTTTGAGTCTTCTGTTTAGACTTAAGCATTTCAAAACACACTTTGTTTTAGACATAAAGACTCAATACTTCTCTTGCCAGTGTATAACATTTTCAGCTTGCATACCGAAAAACTTATGGTTTGTTTACGTAGCAGAAACAATGAGTTTTCTTTCATTCAAGCCTAACAAACTATGCATAATTAGAAAGGCCATTTCATTGGCTGAATTGTTTTTCAGTTGTCAATATAATATCTTGCCACCGGCTGGCTGCATACTGGGAACTTATACTGTCCAACTCAAGTTGTTGCTGGGTCGCATTAGCTATACTGAAGGACTTTTCAGGACAGCTTGCCTAGTGCTCATCAGAGAAGCTTACATTTTGTTCCAAAGAGTCCATCCGAACTGGAGATAATAACATTCATATGTACACAATACCTTCAGCGTGTTTATAATGGCAAAAAGGGAAACAATGATAATTCCTCAGGAGAAATGCAAGTAAGCAATGGACATTCTATCAATGCTTCTCCAAGCTGTGAATTTCCAAAATGCATAGAAGGTGAGGACCCACAAGCTTGATTTGCCGCCCCACGTTACAAAATAAGAAACCGTTGTCGCTAAAACACTGGTGCCGTAAAATAGTTTACAGAGATAAAATCATGCGTTTTGACACTTTCAAATGGTATATTGTTAGACCAGACTGATTGAAAATTTCACTGTAAAAAAACAGAATGAATGCAATTAAACCCACTTACGCCCAAATGCGAGCCGGTGCAACAAGAAATAAACTTTCCATGCTGGGAAATGCCTCCATTTCTGACTTCTCCCCTCAAAAAGAATTTGTGGTTTACATCTGGCATGCCCCTACCCCCACTGAAAAAAAAGTTTCTGTTTTTTTTTCTTTTACTAAAATTTGTTACACCTATACTTTTTTTTAAGGTTTTCTCAATTGAACATTTTTCAGTTCATTTGAATGAACCTAAAATTTTTAATTCATTTTGAAAACCTAAAAAAAAATAGGTGTAACAAACTGGAGTAAAAGTTTTGCTTTATCCAATGAAGCATTTGTCTTCAGTGCAGGTGTGCAGTGACAACCCTTTTATGGCCTCAGTGTCTTCTGGAGGCCTGGTGCACCCCCTGGATTATGTTTGTTACTGTTATTAATGCTGCACTGTGCCTGGATGTTCAGTGCACCACAGGGGAGCTTGACTCCTGCTTTTTCCGCTTACAGTGCTCAGTAAACTTGGATGGAGGCCATGTGCGTTGTCAGGGTCTCCTGCTCATAACAGATTTCATTATGTTGCTAACTCACTCACCTACTGTATACAGAACGGTGTATGGCAGTGTAGTTGGGTTTGATGAACAAGATTTTCTGTGTGGTCTGTATTCAATAAAAATCAATATTTAAAAGTAAAGTGTTGTTTTTTTTTTTTTGTTCAAACTAATTTACAAATTAGTTTACAAAAATGTTTACAAAATTACCTAAATAAAAAAAGACAATTGCAGATTTTATCAATGCCAGAATGTTGTGAATTTTGCACAATCAACAATTGTCGCTCATTAGCTTGGGGGGTTGGGTGCACTTTTATGTTGAATGGTACGATATGAAAATGAAATATGAAAATGCCATTCCGACATTAAATTCATGTACGTATGTATAAAGTATCAGACAGTACAATTACAAAGAAACAGTACAGAGTGATTGTCAAATGAAACAAATAAATGGCTAACATGTAAGCACTAAACCCATCACTAAAACCCTGACAAATATTCTCTCCGCTTTATCTTTTGCAGTTCCTGCTGTAGATGATCATCACGTACAGTATTTATTCTCTGGTCATCCTCTGCCGGTAGAACTGCATCTATTATTAGTTTGTGATTAGGTTTTTGAAAAGGAATTTTAGAAACCTTTTCAAAAGCCTGCCTGTGGTACACTGAACATCCAGGCACAGGGCAGCATAAATAACAGTGACAAACCTAATCCAGGGGTGCACCAGGCCTCCAAAGTCATGAAGGAGTCCTTACTGCACACCTGCACTGAAAAAAAGCTTCACTCGATTAAGCAAAACTTTTACTTTAGTTACTGCCAAATGCTTTGGTTATGTAATATCTGCTTGGCATAAGTTAGGTCAGAATAATGTTCACTGTGTGAACTAAACTGTGTTCTTGGCTAGAAATAGCTGTACGAAATGAGTATCGCATCTTATTGAACCTGTGTTTTGTAGTTGTCCATGACCATGAAATGCACTTTTGTACGTCACTTTGGATGAAAGCGTCTGCTAAATAAATGTAATGTAATGTAATATCTACAATGGCTCCAATTCTCTGTTCTAATTGTATTAAAAGTATTTATTGATACATAAATTACTGAATTAAATGGTTATAACATTTAATTATTCCTCAGTACGTACTTATAATTCAGGATATATTAAATATTGCACTTGTGTGAGTTTTGTCAGTATAATGAAAATGCATCAATTTACAAACCTGAATCTGCAAATCTCAGATTTAATTGAGAAGTTAAGTAATTATGCAATTTCCCTACAGTATTATGTTAACAGCTGAGAGTTGTTTCAGCCACCAAGTATCATTTTGTTGTTATGTGCCAAATTTTCTACAAGAGATTTGGCTAGCAAATCATCACTGGATGTAATCTCTGTAGAATAAATGAATAGCAGTTCATACCAAAGAGAGTATTTCCATTGGAAATCCCATTCACGCAAAATGTCATCAAATTCTTCAGAGAACAATGTGTTGAAACTGTAAAAGGGGTAGACATACATTACATGACCATTAAGGCATCACCAAGATTTCAGTAACAAGCAATGTTCTGTTGTCAGTGATACCAGTGATGAATTCTAGTGAAGGAACCCTGCCACTATAATGCTATGCCCTTGAACCATTTTCCACTGACACAGTCAGGCTTAAATGCTGGTGTATGTTAGCAATCAACCACAAGTGTGGTTGGTTGGTATTGATATGCTGGGATATTTATTGCAGGACAGAGCAAAGGCAACGGGTGAAAATCTTGCAGTGCTAGGACCATCTATGACCGAAATATTTTCTCATGACCTCTTCAGTCAAGTCTTTCTTGCAATAAAAGTTCAGTGGGGCTAACCCAGGGAAGTAATATTCATTTTAAGTCCAAAATGTCTCTTCGTGTTTTTTTCGGTCCTACTCGTCACCACAATACCCTAATACGGATATTCTGTGGAACCTAAAGTATTCAAGAAATATTTAATGTTGTGACAGCTAAAAGGAGCATTTGGGATGAGGGAAGCATGTTTATTCATTTTAACTATTACATTTTTTTTTCCATTCACCCAATGCAACTTTAGTGGACTTGACATTCCATTACCTAGAATAACAGGCAACATGGACAAGCAACATACAGCTTATTAGAAAATATTGAATTATATTTGAAGACACAGAAACCCAAGCACATCTTCAATATCAATCACAATGTTAATCAGTTGTAATGCAAAACAAATTATATACCAGCTAATTAACTATAAACACTTGCTGCACCTTTGCTGACAATCATCATTTTAAATGTATTTGTAAATATTAACCTACCTGAGACATATCCAACATTCTGTGTTTGACAAAAAAAAAAAAAAAAAAAAAAAAACTATTGTATTTTCAAAAAGATAATTGCATAGAACATCCCTGACTGATGAAGTTTTAAAGAGGGCTCAAAATGGTCTTGTGCATTACAGTACATGCTCAATGTTAAAAGCAACGTAAAAGGATATCTATTTGACATTTTCTTAAGTTGCGTGATACTTGCAAGTTGGCATATAACTAGATGTGCTATATCTTGACAGATTTATCATTACAGACTTAAATTTTGTGAAAGGGTTTTTTTTTGTAAGGCTCAAGATTCAAGGACTATTATTGCACGAGCTTCCATTCCCATTCATTTGAGTTAATTTATGTTGACATAAATGGATTGCTTCAATGCTTCTGTTCTGTGTGCTTGTGTGTAGAAGTTATTAGTTAGTTTTGCCGAAGGCTGGGGAAAGGAACCAGAGAAGAACACATTGTGAAAATGTCAGAATATGCCTGTATTTTCATGTTGGAATAAATGTCAATGGTTTCTGCTTTTCAATTCTAATATTGTTAGTTATAAATATATTAAAAACTGTATAAGGCACTTAATATATTTATTTGGCATTTATTTTGATATGTCTAAAATCATTAATGTGTTTTTGGGTTATATTAATATAAAATCGTTTTTTCATGATTTCAAAGTGCTTGTTTTACAAGGAAAATACATCTCTTCATAAACTATAAATTTGCTAGGTCAGTTTAATTAGTCACAGAAGTTGTGGAAGGTTCAGTTATGAGTTGGATGAGTTGGTTTGTGTACTTCAATAGCCCAACTTATAGATTTATTATCTTGTCATAACAATACAGAATCCATGCCTCCAAATGCGACTTCATGCTAATTCTTTTGAGGATAAAAACTTATTTTAATACAATTCATATTTATTGAGAAAATAATGATTCAATTTCTTGCATGTGAAACATTACCATGTTTTGTGACTTACGTATGCAATTTCCTTTAAGATGTGTAAAACTATTTCAATTATTGATCATTCTGCAAAGCCAGGGGAAAAATCACCAAAATGAACTAAAAGGTAATACTGAGTGTCCTTCTGGGTAATGTGCATTACTTCAACATGCTGTGCATGTTTTACTTAATAGCAGTACTAATAATTCATTTCTATGGCATTTACAATGAATGAGTGAACAGATCATCCTGTATGTTTGATTGTAAGTTCCACAGATAAGGTACAGTGATATAATGAAATGTCACCCACAGGCTGAATGTGATTGACACAGGGATCTAATAACTAATAAGCTGTCCTACCTTTGGAATTTGTTGTGTGTCCTGTTAGAGGAAATAAAGTTCATTTGCACATTGCACTGTTGTGGAGAAGTTTTAGAGTGAGGGTTGGGAAAACATTACTACATTTTCTTTTGGTTCCTTAGCCCTATCCACTCTTTGAATTAGCTTCCATTCCATTCTCTCAAGTCAATCTAAGCTTGTCTCTGTCATTTGAAGTCTGTGTGTTTGTACCGATTATGAAAATAAAAAAAACAGAGTCACTTAATAGGGTACTGGACCACAACTTGTGACCAGTAAAGCCGATAAGAGCTGTGGCATAGAATCTACCAGTCCCTGGAATTCTGCAGGGGGGTATGAAACTACTCTGATGTCAATCAACCTGTGCTTAGTTGATGGAAGACTTAGCTGAAAAAACAAACCATAGCAGGGTAATGTGATCCACTCCATTATGGAATCACCAGAACCCTTGTCCCAATGTTGGGACACTTAATTTGTTCTTCACTACCTGTTTTATTCATCATAGCAGATAGCATGAACTACAACAAAGGATAAATCCCTCACAGTTCACTGATGATGAGTTATTGCCTTATTCAGAGGTGTTACCTAAGGCTCATGAATATTTGTCCTTAAATACTGCAGTGCAATGAGTGATCAATGAAAGTTTTAAACAGCCACATCACTAAAGGTCCCATTTAAAAAAAATGGGACCTTTAGGCAGTTTTAGGAATTAAAATCTTCCCCAGTATTTGGTTCCAATCACCTGGATTTTCTAAACTAGTACACCTCTTCTGCCAGGAGGTTGAACTGTTCAGTCATATTGGCTGGCTGAGTTCATGGGAGGAAGAAACACATGGCAGGACTTTTACTTTCTGACCACTGGACTTTCCACCTCTGGTATCCATATGCTTTTATTGTGATATTATTTGTCAAACCATGAGCATCTTTGAAAATCCTATCCAAATTTAGGCACTTAATGTTTTTTGTACATTCCTGATTTAATAATAGACTTTATAGATGAATTATAGAATAATTATACAAGATAGAAAGGTAATATCTTTCAAAGACGATAACATGGAGAGAAACTAATCCATTTTCAAAATGATGACACTTCTCCTATTGAGCGTAAAAAACTGATTTACATTTTGGCTGATTTTATATTTGTTTTCCTCCAATTGCTCATTCAGAATCAGCTGTCATATATGTATATGTAAGGCCAGTCTGCAGTTTTTTTGTGAATCTCAATGAATGCATGACAATTGGGAGTAATATTTACTGAAGGTAAATTAAACCATCAATTACAACAATTACAGGTGCGGAATTGGATTAAAACTACAAATCAGACTGAGCAGAGATGCTGAGCAAATAAAATCAATAAATAAAAAACAACCACAAAAAACCCCAAAAAAACAACAACTCTAGTTTGTATCATTTACGACAGGCAATAATTATTACCACTGTCTTTTTCAGCTTTGATTTCATGACATTGAAAATATACAAATTAAACGTCTTGTCAAGCTTCTGCTGTAACTGGTTCTCTCTTCTTCTGTTTCAGACCCATTCTAGACACAGGCCTATGGTGCTACCGATGAAGACCATTTGCGTGCATTGATTAGGTTACAGACTACAAGACACGTAATCAGGCACATGTGCTGGACGCCTATTTCTGACTCCTGACTCACATTTCTTATGACTCGCATTACAAGACAAACAAAAAAAGCCCTTAATGAGTCGCTGACTTATGATTGTGTTGAACGCTTTTAAATCAGTTTATTTTAGTCTTCCTCACGATAGAGGCAGTGGGCTCATTGTTCCAAAAAGGTTCCATTTCTGTAGCCAAGTTCCTCAGCTTTTAAAATAAATAAAAATAAACTGACAAGTGCCTGGTGGATCACGGACAGCATACATTTTTGGCATAGTAAAATGGAACCTCTTTTTTGCTTAATATTTTTTTTTCTATTTGAATATATTTCCTGTTTAATTTTATTGGGTGAGGGTTTGCACACTGTAGGTGTGCACAAACGCACCGATTCCCCACAAAATATTTTCAACTGACGTGTGTCCACACAAAATTCCTGACAACTCCATTCTAAGAGATATACAGCTGCTTCTTCTCAAGCCTTTTCTCATAGAGTTAGGGCCAAGCTGCAGGAGGCACCACTCATTAAAATGTCATATTTATGAATGGTATTGAACAGGTCTGAGATTTTCCCTTTCACCCTCAATCCCTCACTTCAGTTAGGTATGTCTCTTCCTCTGCCAGCACTGACAATGTGCAAAATCATGCGGGAAGACATTCCAAACACGTACTACCTTTCCCCACACAGTGGTCTTTATCCATGACAAGGTGACGAAATATGGTGCACTGGTTCCGTATTTATGAAAGTGGTCACTGAAGAGAGGCAGAGGTTTAAAAAAAGGCTGGGCTGGATCACTTAGAGTTGCTCTCTGTGTGGCTGTTGGTATGATTGATAGGGGTTCATCTTCAAAGCCTTGCAGTTTGTTTACTGCAAGACCCAGAGCTGCAGCATTTATGAGCCAGAGGCCAGGATTGGCGGAATGAGGAGCCACCCCTTCTGAAGACTGAAAGATACTCAGCAACACCCTGGGAAACCAGTGTTTTTTTATTTAGCCCATTTCTCACCCTGATTTTTCTCCCATCCTCCCAATTTGGAATGTCCAGTAGTTTGGAATGTCCACATTGCGGCAGCAACCTTTGTAAATTTGGAAGAGCACAGAAAAGTATGCATCTTCCGTTGCCCATTGCTTTTTTCACACGGTCCTCACATTGGTGGAGTACATTTCAAAAACAGCTATGGCAGACAGACTGCAGGTCAATTGGCTACGGTGGATAATATTATGTGGACAGATACAACTGAATTCTTCCTGAGTGAGCCAAATTGACAATTATAGGATTATAGCCAGCACTGACAGTCAGGATTCGATACCAGATCCACAAACTGGAACTGTGTTTCAACAGAATGAGCCAGGATAAAATTTTTGTTTAAATGTTTACTGTATGCTTTGGGTTTCATGTTCATTCTAACATAATACATGTCTAAATAAGCACAAACATAGGAAGAAAAGTGACAGGGAACATGTCAAATGTGGAAACTAGTGTTATGTCTTCTGTGGTCCGAGTCCCACTATTAAAGACAACAAAAAACTCTATAAATACTTTCAGATCATCATGAGATCACCAGTACTTTACTCTAATTAATAGCACTAATATTTTCATGTAATTTACTTCACAATATTTATTTGTTAAAATTAAATTATCCTATTATGTTCATATTTCCAGATCTGCAGCCAAATTAAATGTCAATTTCTCACATCAAAAGAGTTCAAAACTGAAACATGTGATGACAAAAATTACTGCCAGATCAAAGTGTGTTATTAATGTGAGCTCATCAGTGAACAGAACCAGAAAGAATGTTCTTGTTCTCTTTTGTAGAAAAGTAAGTGAAGCCATGGCAGTAAAGATCCTCCAATAACCACAAAAAACATTTGATGGCCAAGGACCAGTGCTACAAGGGTTGGTTGCACTTAGCAAAATTACATTCAGATTTTACTTAACTGAAATTAAATTAAGGCAATGAAGTTCTTATCACTTTCACACATAAATACACGTGTATGTGAAAATGTGCTTTCATTAGATGCTCTCCCCAAAGTAAAGCTGTTACTTTGTTATCTGTTTATATAACAGTAACACACACCTATAGTAAGGCCGTTTTCATATTCCCCTTGGAGCAGGAGTACTATCAGTAGCTAGCATTCAAGGATATTCATCATCAATTTTATTTCTTATTTTTTTATATCTTTACTTGCCTAGCTTGTGTATTTATTTACTTGCCTCTATTGTTACCAAAATGACCTTATCTTGACTCAAAAGCCAGGAAACAAAGAGTTTTTGGCAGGATTTAAAAGTTTTGGTAATGGGGGAAGACCTTATACAAAGAGGTAAATCATATCCTTGGGAAGTGATAGCAGAGCCACGGTCACTCTCAAACTTTAACCAAGCCTGTGTAATAAGCAGTAACATTTTGTCAGAGGATCTAAGTGACATAGAGCTGGAATGGTGGCAAAGGAGATCAGAAATATAAGAACATGCCAACCCATTCAGTGAAAACAAACAAACAATAAAACGTTAAACTCTATACCTAACTGGGAGACAGCGGATGGAGGCCAGTATAGGATGAATTTGAAATCTGTATGGATGGACTCCGTGAAAGTTTTTTTTTCTCACACATTTCAACTGAATTTGTGTGTGTCTGTGTGTATGTGTGTGCGTGTGTGTGTGTGTTTGCACATGAGTTTAAATGCAAGTTTGTGACTGAAGGTGCAAGAGTGTATCTTCATGTCTACGTTTTCGAGATGGCCGTGCGCATGCTTTCAAGAAACAGACTCGAGACACACCGACAAAGGTTAATCTTTAGGAGAGTAGGATGATGTGTTACAGCTCTCTGGAGCCATGCGGACTGCAGGAGAGTGATATACACCCTGCTGGGCCTTTAGGACACTGGGAAGCACTTTTTCCCTGAAAGGCCAAGCTCTGCAGGTACTGTATGTCGTTTTGACATGTGGTGTGGCCGGAGGGGCCTGCATTTTAGTGTCTGCGTGGGAGTACATGAGCACCCAAGGTCCAGAGCGATCCGTGATGCAGGCGGAGTAGAGACGCAGCTGTGAGTATCTGTGGAGAAAGGGAGGAAGAAAGGAAAGGGAAGCATGAGGTAGAAAAGATGGACTACTAGTGGCAAAGGGAAGAGAGAAAGAGAGATCTGATTGCCATTGCAAATTTCAGTTGTCAGTGCCCTACATAAAACCACAGTCAGACTGTGGATCTGGGAATTGAATTGGTCAAAAAGTTGCATCCCTTCCGCACTGCATATCGGTGTGGTGGTCAGTGAGACAGTCTTAATTCCCATCTGACAATGGTTTATAGAGTAGACGAGAACTGTTGTGTTTAATGAGCCATTTTATGCTGTAATGGATTGTGAATTATTACGAGTCATGTACTGTAGATTGTCTGACATATACAGCTGTTTGGATTGTACAGACATTAGATGAAAGCCAGAGAATAATGTACCATCCAGTTAAATATTTTCAACAATATAGGCATGCCATGAAAAACATATAAATGTAATCATAAAAGTTAAAGTTAAAGTTAAAGACTGTTTATATCATATAACATGAAATTGTATTGAATTGCTGAACTTTGTGTTTATTTTTAAAGCAATTAAGACTGTTAGGTATACCCTGCCCCATGTTAGTTTTTAGCCAACCTTGGGGTTAAATGTAACAATTCACTCTTGGTGCTTTCATTCAAATTGCTTGTGAATGCTATGTCCCAGAAATTTCATTGTGGAGTGTAATCATAGCCAAGGGATGTAGCTTGTTTGTATTAAAAATGATTAATCCATCTTGTAATATTTTCAGAATGAAAATCATTTTTTCTCTGGTCTCCCCTATTTGTATTCTGGTACTCCCCTGACAGATAGACAGACCAACACATAATATACAAAATGTATATAATTTTAAATAATAAATTATTAAATGTTGCATTATATGTAGTCATGCTAATCTATTTATAGCCATCCAGAAAGCTAGAATCAAAGCTGCAATGAAAGGGTTTGCTAGAACACAATCCAGCTTTCATACATATGTACTTACTGTTATGCATCTCCAACAATTGCACAAAACCTTCCACCAATTGTTTATTTCTGCTTTTTGTCTATAGAAATGTAAAGAGTTTTGATTCAGAGTGTCGTGAGAAGAAGGAACTGTTTTATTGCATCTGTTCTTTGGTCTCATCAATCACATCTTGAAATGATTGAAAGATGGTTTTGACTCCGGAAAGACTTGCTGAACTGGACATTTTGTTTTGAAAAGAGAAAAACACATATTTCCCAACCTTGAACTATGTAAATTTGAAACTGCAACAGCCCTTAGTTTGACATTCTTTGAGGATTATTTTTCCAGCCACTGGCATTTTATATTAAGCTGGTATGGCTTTATTTATGCCACCAAATATAAATAAGCTCTACGGCTTACTGATCTTCACCCCCTCAACCCCTCTTAATATTTAACCTGAATTCCAGCCCTAACCATGATCATTGTGAAACTGAGGTCTGCAACCCGACCCAAGCCCAACGGGACCCAGCAAGATATATGGTTTCAGGCCAGGTTCAGGTTTGTTTTTTAGTAAGTGAAAATGAGTTACTATTTTTATGTTTCAAAAGTATTTTTATTTTAAGAAAAAACTTATTTCAACTCATCACTCTTTATAGTTTGTGTGTGAGTCCCTAACTTTGCAGTGGATAAAATTAAACAAAAACAAAAACTTAATTCCAAATTAGTAGAGAACGGCTTCATTATGAAAATATTATGACCTAACAACAGATAAAAATCTCACTGGTCACATACAGTGTAGGGCTTGCAATGCTATTCTAACCTATGACAGGAAGAAGAATGATCCCACCGATGCTGGCAACGAAGGCATTAGTGTGTAAAGCAAATGGGTCTGGTAAGCCAGCTGACAAAAACTGAATTTGTTCAGTGCTTGATTGCTACTAACAAATTAAACTATCGGTCTTCCTGGTTGGTATCAATGCCGGTTAGTACCAAGGCTCCGCGGCCCATCAGCAGAGCAGTGCGATAGGCTGCTCGACTGATGGGCGTTTGTGCCTTGGTAAGCTGTGTATAGCTGCTGTTTACTATACCATATGGAAGTAAAATATAGCCAATTTCAATAGGCTACGATACTTAATGCTATATCTCAAGCATATAGCAGCCGAGCAAAGCATGGTCGGGTTGGGTCTCAAGGTCTCAGGTACAGGCTGGGTTCAGGCTTCCATTTCATGCCCATGCAGACCTCTACTGAGAAATAATAATAATTGATTTCACTACCCTTGGGTGCATTTATGTAGTTCTTGGGGTTTTTCACTGCAATATACAGTCATCTGATACGTAAGTGTTAACATGATAAAAAAAAATGTAATGTCCTTGACCTAATGAAAGCTGTGCTTGGGTGGCCACCCACAAATTTGTTCTTACCTAAAATGAATCATGAATTGTGCATAAATTGTGCATAAAGCATTATACACGGATCTTGCTTGGAGACAGCAGGGTAAATTACATGCAGGAGATCAAAACATAAGATGAGTTTTTGTTGTTTTCTAGCGAGTACTCAAAGCTGATGACTCATTCGCCACATCAGAGGGTAAATGAACAGAACTCTGAATGTCTAACACAGTTTAGGTGCTTATAAGAAACTGCGCTCTAGTTGTGGGTATCTTCGATCAAAACTTTAAAATAAAAGTGGAAGTGAGAGTGTCTCACTACACATGCGGTCTTTACTGGGCGTTGTTAAAACAGGTGCACTGTACCCCAGGTAGAGACACCCAGGAACTTTTAAAAAAGGGAAATCATTCCAAATAAGGTAGAACAAGCTCAAAAAAAGTAGAACAAGCTCCCACATATTTTGGCAATAAATTGAATGTAGGAGCTCTTCCTTCTGCAGTTGCCTCTTATTATTGATATTCTGTCACACTTTGCTGTTTATTCATTTCAAGGAATATTTATAATATTTACCCCCTAATTTTCTGGAAGCTTCTGCAATGACAGGATCTTTTTGACTCCAGCTGATGTTCTGAATATGGCTAGTGTGCAGGAGTAATTGTTGATTCTCTCTGAAGAGGATCTTGACAGCTGGTGAATGAAATATGCGAAGAAATAACTGCAACTGAACTAAATGTACCGTAGGAAGTATTTTCGGTCCATCACATTGCATGAAAAGCGATTAGCGAATGCAGGGGAAGAGGAAATTTATGATTGTAGGTAGCAATAAAAAACAATGATTCTTGACTTACCCAGGTCCTGGTGTGCTACTGAATTCAGAGTCCATTGCCCCTGCACATTCCTCTGGTCCTTTGCATGTAGACTACTGATTTCAATCAAATGTTTGCTCTTACTAATTTTCATGGTTTTTTGGTTTTAAGATAATAGCGGTATTTCTAATAAAAATTTTTTTACAATTAACCACATATGGTACAGTAGAGAATGTAATTTGGTGAATAATGATGCAAGGATGGCTACTATGAATAAGAATGATATCCTTATCGTTATATTATTCTGAAGACTTCATGTTAGAATGAAATTGGAATTCTCGCTAAACTTTGCCGAAAGGTAAGTATTGTTCCAATTTATTTGCTTTAATACTATGATTTCTCAGCAGATACCCTACTGTTATTTTGTCAGCAAATGTTTGATCATCTGAACAGCAATAACTTTTTTTTCATCGTCAAATTGCCGTTGCAAAGACAGAATCAAATATAGCGTGGAAAGAACATTATTTTGACTCCTTTGGCAAAGTCCGGTAGAATTGAAGAAATATTCCCTCCACGGACTCTCTGGAAACACTATTGATTTTGCAGCACAACTGATTTAGGAGCACACTGACTCCCCACACCTGCATGACAGCTATAACGTGGCTGCCATGACTATCCCAAAGTCCCAGGACTTCTCCCCAGTTCTCACTTCCTCTTTTGGGACGACATATTTCCATCCTCCAAGCATATTAGATGTCTCCTCCACATCCTCATTTAGACACTATAGATTAACAGTAGGGACTGGACTCTGGCAAGAGAATTGCACTGACTGCTATTAAATGCATTTATTGTAGTAAAAAGTTAAAAGTAAAAACCCAGCGAGTTACTCTATGTCATAGCCAGCTGTGGTCTTTACCAAGAGAACCAGCTCCCACTGGTGTTATGATAATAAAATTAGGATAAAAATAAAATAGCGGCCATTAATGTTTATGAAGTTCTCACCTCCTGAGGGTCGGACCAAGACTCTCAGTTGCCCGAGCTAAATCACAGAACAAGAATGTGCGCCTGTCTGACTTTAAATTTCTTTCTTTTGAGCAGAAGTTAACAAAAGACCATGTCTGTGTCACTACGCATATTAGCCTGAGGATACTGTCCCCAAATGTGTTTTGAGTAATAGACATTTCTGCAGTCAATAAGAAAAAAATCACTGAGTAAAACTGGTGATAGAGGGAGGGGAGCACACTAATTTATTTTGTCTCACAACATTGTCCATTGTCATGACAATGTGGGGTGGTGCTGACCTCTTTTGAGAAAGCTTTTCTCATTGTTAAACTCAGAATAACGATGCTGGAATTTCAGCAGTTCCCATTGGAAGGCAGAAACTTTTCCAAATGAGACACAGGCCACCACCTTTGTGTAATGCTGAGCACAGTGAGACTAAGTCATATTATTGCATGTGACATACTGTGTTCTCATGGTTTAGGATACCTGAAACATTTTCTGGCCCTCAAAATTACTAATGGGGAACATATGGCATATCAACAGCTATGCAAGTTATCTCATGTGGTGACTGAAGAAGCTGTTCATCAAGAATTGCATTTCCTATTGTAGTCCCCATGGAGCTGCAAGTTTATACTACTAAGGCACTGTTCCAGTGCATGGATGTTGTTTATGCCCTGGCCTTAAATAACATAACCTCAAATAACCTTAACATTGCCACTGTCAATTATAGCTGGAAGCCTGGAAGGCAGCATAGTATTGGCTATAGCACCGCCGAGGTGGAATTGTATGCCTTATCACAGACCAGCAACTATTCTTGCACCAGCAGGACATCAAGTGTACTAACTGTGCAGATCAGTTGATTGATTGCAAGAGTATGTTTTAGCAATGAGACAGCACTAAAAGAGTACAAATGGAAATATTCTGACAAGAAAAAAAGCATGTGTTAAGAATTGGTTCCAAAAACCTTCTTGCCTCTAGCACCGGACTTCTAACCGTATCCTTAACCGTTATAACCGAAATGACAAAAGTTATCCAGGTTCAATGATCACAGAGGAGAGACCGGCTGCACCGTTTCACTGTAATTACCTGATCACATGTTCGTGTTTGATTGCCAGGTCTTTTCTGAGATAGCATCTCCAAAGATAGGCTCCAGAGGGGCACTCTGACTGGTATATGACTGAAAGCAGATTATGCCCTGCATACTGACTGGAAATGACATGACATCTGCCTGATCTATTGAGAGGAATGAGAGTGAGGCTTATGAGACTGGGTGGGCCATTGAGGTTTATACTGTGGCATGATCAGTGTCTTTAATTCTTTAGGTTTTTTGATACTGATAGTAGATGGCAAATGTTTATTTTTAGTGTTCAGTCTTGGAGGGGTGTAAGGAAAAGAGTAAAATTGTGTAGGCATATACTGTATATAGTGTATCATGAAATTGAACATAATAAAATCATTTCAATGTCTAATCACATTAGACCAAGTTTATTTAAATTCAGTGATGTCTTTCCCAAACTTTCCTATTCTTGCCATTGTTCTGAAGTCTGAAATTAATCTTAATAAAAACATTTTAATGTGAAATAACATTAGACTAATTTTATTTTACGTAAATTATGTTTTTGACAATATTTCCCAACCCTGCCAATATTCCTGAAGGCCTTTGCTGTCTGAGATGTGTAGAAAAATGCATGTCATGCTAAATTGTTTGCTATTTATTAAATATTCTGGTGCCCCCAGGTGGCATATCCCACTGAATAGAAAGGAAAAACAAAGTAAAATTAATTTTAAAAACTTAACAAAAAACAAAATGGGACATACAAATTTTTTTCTGTGAGCATATGCAAGCAAAGTCCTACATTTATATTGGAAGTGTAATGCGCTTGGGAATAAAAGAAAAACATCCTTTTGTTCTTAATCTTCCTCCCACTCCCTACACAGTGAGTAAAAGGAAATGACCTAATGTTGAAAGTAAGGCACTTAGTAGGTGTCAAGGCGGCCTGGAAGCTGTTTGCTTTGGCCACCTTGGCTCCGGCCGCACCCCGGGGGAGCCGACAGATGGGGAGAAAGATGGTTCCAGAGCAGCAGGGAGTGCCCGTCTGGTTAACCCCCTCCCCCCCCCCCACAGTGCCACCTCGCTGCAGAACCAGCCGTCCTACCGTCCGGAGCCTTGATCCGGAACCCTGCTGGATTGGTGATGTACTAAACGGCTGTGCGGAGCGATCCGGGCTCGGATCGCTGCGGAAGCCTGCCATGGCGGGTTCCCGCGGTGATGACAGGTCGCAGGCGGCTGTCGGGGGGGGGGGGGGGGGGGGGGGTGGGAGGCACGGGATCGTGCGTTCAGCCCAGGCACGAGGCCAGCTGCAGGCTCCGTGTGACTCACGAGTGGCTGGGTGAGGGAACGAGCCTTGATGTTATCCATCATGCTGTTTAGAGAAGTCTGGCCCAAGTCTTTTTTTTAGTTTACATTTCGTACCTTTTATTTCTCGGATTCGGGCGTTCCTTGTGCTTAGCTGCGTGCCACCAGTGAACCACTGTTGCGAGGAGCTCTGCAGCTGAAGTGCAGTTAAATGGAAAAGTACTGGGACAGTGACACAATTTTTATTGTTTTGGCTCCAAACTTCGGCACATAAGATTTGAATATGAGGTTAAAATTTAGACTGTCAGCTTTAATTTGAGGGTATCTGCATCCATTTTGGGTGATCTGTATTGAATTTGCCCTTTCTTATACATAGTCCCCCCCCCCATTTTAGGGGAGCAAAAGTAAATGGACAAATTGGCTGTTCTGTGGTTCCTTGGCCAACTGTGTGTCCTTGCATCATTACGTCATGCACAAAAAAGCAAACAAAAGGTCTACAGTTAGTTCTAGGCGTGGAATTTATGGAATTCGGTAAAGCAGGCCATCACATGGCTGGAAAGTTTGACTAAATCTATCATAGTTATAGGGTGAGCCTAAACCAAATGTTTGAGGCATTGTTATAAAACAAGAATCAACTGGTGTGCTCAGCAATAGCAAAAGCCCTGATTAACCATGGGAGACCACTGCCATGGATGACCAAAAATATCCCTTTTGAACTGCTGAGGGGGCGACATAGCTCAGGAGGTAAGACCGATTGTCTGGCAGTCGGAGGGTTGCCGGTTCAAACCCCGCCCTGGGCGTGTCGAAGTGTCATCGAGCAAGACACCTAATCCCTAACTGCTCTGGCGAATGAGAGGCATCAATTGTAAAGCGCTTTGGATAAAAGCGCTATATAAATGCAGTCCATTTACCATTTACCATGCTGAACAGATCAAGAAGACATTCCAGGTTGTAGAAAAAGATAATATGTCAAAGACTAAAGGAGAAGACTACACCATCATAACTTCAGAGGGTTCCCCACAAGATACAGACCACTGGTAAGCCTCAGGAACAGAAGGGCCAGGTTATAGTTTTCTAAAAAGCAAATAAAAAATTAAAAAACTGTGGAGTACTGCAACAAAGTCTAATTGACAGATGAGACAAGTATTAACCTGCACCAAAGGATGAAGTCAACAGAAACAGCTACTCTGATAAAAACAAATGCCTCAGCATTCATTGGGTGGCCCCAAACATACGATTTATGGAACCAAGGAGTTTCTCATTGCCAGAAAGTGGAATGATCTTGACTGGCCAAGTCACTCACCCTTCCTGAATCCAACTGAATATGTGTTTCACTTGCGAAAAACAGCACTGAAGGAAAAATGCCCCAGAAACAAAGAGGAATTGAAGATGGCTGTAGTACAGGTCGAATGCAAAGGACTTTATTTCAGATTATGTTAATTTTACCAATTACTTTTGCTCCTCTACAATGGGGGGCCTATATTTAAAAAGGGATGAAATTCCTACACAAATCACCCTCAAATTAAAGCTGACAGTCTACACTTGAACCTCATATTCATGGCTTTATTTCAAATCCAATGTGCTGGCGTACAGAGCCAGAACAACAACAAATGCGTCATTGTCCCAATACATTTGCATTTAACCGAATGTGCACTCCCCTGGTAGCCCATCCTGTGAGCCTGTGACAACTTTACACTCAACAAGCCATACAGCATTACAGGAGAGGGCTAGACAATTTGAGGAGAGGTGTAGGCCTCACCGATGACATCTGATTGCCTGACGAGTCATTTAGAGGAAATAAAGGTTGTAGTAACACAAGGACACAACTGACAAAATCCCACACTACCCCTGGTGAAAAATACCCCCCAGTGCCCTCTCTGAGCCCCTGAAGAGAATCCCAAAAATTTTCGTCATTAAAACTATTTCGACTAAAATGAGAATGACTGACAATGTTGGGGCTAATTCATCACTGACAGGCTTGACCTCAGAACTTTGAACATGGGCAATACTTTGAAGGTAGGGGTAATTTAAAGAAGAAAAGGTGGACACCCAAGACATGGTGGACACTGATTACAGGGTATGACACTACTGACATTGTGCTTATTAAGGCATCTGCTAGGTAGATAAGCTTTGGAGATAATGCTTTCAGTTATCACCCCTATTAATCTTTGTGACTTTTGAAGTGCTTCCAAGAAGCATATCTGCTCTTAATGTTAAGTTCAGAAACTTCAGAAAAACATATTTCTTTTTTATCATGATATCCTTTTCAGAGAGTATTTATTCATTTATTTGTATTATTTTTTTTAATGAAGCCCATGCACAATTATTTGCTGTATGGGACCCTGGTAGTTTGATAATTTGTGCATTAACTTGCTGATTTAACAGAAGCCTTGCGTCTGTGGCTTATTTAGGTTCGAGGCTCAACCAAGGAATTAGAGATGCCCCACTCTGCCATGTAATTAAAGAAAAGGTTGTGGTAGATTTTCCCCTTATTGAAAACATGCTCTGAGTGAAAGACATCGCCTTGCATTTTCTTGTTTGTGATTTACAAATCCCTAGTTCATAAGCATCACTTACGGACACCACGGAAAGTTCTGGATGAAATGTTTATTCCAAGGAAATTCTTAAGTACTTGAAGCAAATGTTATTTCCTTTTGCCAGATGCCCTAATCTGGGAATGATCAACAACCATTACGTTTTCAGTTTTCATTTACTTCTTGTTCATTCTTCTGTCTCATTTTTCTGCATTTTTCTTTTTTAAATTTTATTTTAAAAAGTTGACTGCAGATCAAATTAATTATGTGGCAATATTGTCCTTGAAATGCCACTGCTGGCTGTTTTGTGCACCAGAGATATCTTGGTTGTTATTGTGGAGGGAAATGATGCTCCACATGCTTCACAAGTCTGAAGCATCCAAAAACAGACCCAAAACAGTGATTATAATTTATGCTAGTGTAGAGCATACGCTGAAAACTATGTCCATCACTGCATCTTCATAGCCTTCGGGAGATACTTTATCATAAAATTGCTTTGTACTGTATGTGCCCTGTGAGTGATTTTTCAGGGCCTTGAGTCTGAGTGGGCTTTTTGTCTGTAATTACCCACAGTCTCTCCTAGCTTGCAACAAGCAGTCACAGGACAGTCTTGATTCTGGGCTGCAACGCCTCATTTCTCCAGGCTTTAGCTGGCTTTACTACCTGGGTGTTCTTGCGTGTTGTTTCGGGTTTTGCAGAACACTCAAAAATGTCCTCCTGGAGCCATACATCATGAGGAATCAATTTGAAATGATGAAGTCTGAAATGGCTTATTTAGCAAAAAGAAGCGTGAGTAATTGTATTAATCACTTTGTAAAATGTGACAGTTATTATCTAAGACAACAACATCCATTTTCAGAAACTTTTCTGATTTCTGACTTATTTAATGGCTTTCTAGAAAATGGCTACATGGAACTACAATAATAGTCACTCTTGTAGAAATCAAATAATAATGTAGACAGGTGGGCCATAAGGAGGGAGCTAGGATGATTCCAAAGGCCCTGACTGAGAGGGGGCCCGCACAAAATTTTAAGAACATAGGATTTTCTTCGGTGGTTGGGGCCAATGTGAGATCTTTTCATGGGGCCCACAATCCATGGTAGTGCCCTTGAATGTAGGTACTACAGTCTGGATTTGATGAACGTTTCTACTTAAGTTTCATTTACAAAGAAATGCAAGTCCTATTTTTCAGCTGTAACAACTTAATCGAATATGACAGAATTTGTTAATGAAGGGGAAGAAACACACTTTACCGCATCAAGGGCAAAAGTTAAGGACAGTTCTTTATTGAATCCAGACTATGGTCTTTGCAAATGACCTTGGGTCGCTCTGCATGTTTAAATGTTGATTCAGCCCCTTGAAAAAGCTTCAGTTTAAGGGAATAATGATTTGTAGTCATCTTATGTTATTAATGAAAGTCATGTGACGAGTGACAGTCTCTACAGATTTATAGAAAGGTCATAGATACATCTATTCTGCACATCATGCCTTGGTGTAAAGAGACATTTAGTTGACCCCACGGTTCAGCATATGGGTTCGACCAAAAGCATTGAATCTGCTTTGAATTTGAACACCACTGACAACACCTAAACACATTGTCTTGTAAAACCAAAAGAGAAATGTGTGTGAGTCATTTGTGTGCCTTGCAGGCTTTGAGTAAAGCATTGTTTCATACAGAGTTCAAGGAATCACAATAATACTCAGTTTGCTTAGTCAGAGGAAACAATATCTTCATTTGCTTGGAATGATTTACTTTTTTCCCTTGCGGATACATCCAGAATGTTTTATTCTTTACAAACAAGCAAATGTGTTGGCATTTGTTTAGTGTAAGTCTCATCATTGTTTTGTTATTCAGGGAGGCCTTTTGTTAAACATTTATGTGATTAATTACATAATGAATATAGCAAATACACATTATTGAGTATTTTCAATAACTTTGTTTTATAAACACAGATTGGCAATTTGATTTTGGTCACTGTCACTATCTCAACAAACTGCATTTTTTTAACAAAAGGAGAGCAGCGGGTCTTTTGAAGATGATGCACCTTATCCAGTGACATTTCAAACACAACAGTGATGTGACATTTTAAACACCAAGAGCACCAGTCAGAGTAGATGTATTATAAGAGAACAGTTCTGAAAAATGCTGGAAGCTGAGAATGTACCCTTCAAGATTTTCAATATTTTCCATAGCAGCACTGTGTCCAAAGGCACTGTTTGTTTGTTGAGTTTCTGGATTTTCTGTCTTTCATTAGATAGCCACACCCAAAGCTCAAGGAAGCCCTTGAGTGAGAGGCACCATGTTTTTTTTCAACGATGTGAGAAAGAAAGACAGCAACAGTTTGTGAATGTTAAGCTGAAATAATGTGACTAATTGAGTTTCTCTAAAATAGGCTTGTGGTGGTCAGCCACGCCCACTCGTTAAGACGCACCTGCACACCTAGAGAGAGTCCATGAGAGAGGCAGAATGAGCTGCCAGGACCGAGCTGAAAAGCTGGACAGCTGAAAAGCAGAGAACTGAAAAGCTTTTGCTACTGTATGTTTAGTTTATTTACCTTAGTTTTTGTTCTCTCTCTTTCACTCTTCATCTTACTGCAAATCAAGCACTGGCGAAAACTAGAATTGCCGATCTCCCTTCCAGTGATTCTCTCCCTCCCAGGAGTGTGACCTCCATGTGTGATAAGGGAGTTAGTGTGTGCATGCACATGCGTATGTGTCTCTCATCTATTCCTTGTTTACTGTCCACGATGTCTTCTGGCAACACAGTCAAAATGAGCAGAACCTAAACCAAAACCTTACAATTTAAATACCAGAGAATCTTCCAGAAATCATTTCCCCAGCTGAACCACCTGTTGAGCTGCACAATTATGAACTGCAAGACCATGATCACTAAAAGAAGGCAGCATTTATTATGAGCAAAGAGGTTGCTCATTCCCTGTGTGATGCCCTGGCCAATTATCAATGAATTAATCAATGAATACACCATTATTTCCAATACTGCCAGTTGTTACTATTTGCACAACGCTTCACAGATAGTTTGTAGAGTGAATACAAACACAGAAAATAAATAATATGTTGTGCCAAAGTGGGAAAAACCAGGAAATGTTTGCCTGGCCACATAGCAGGCAAAGGATTTGAACTACTGGGAAATTCTGGGACAAACAGGAGGAGGAATAGCATATTAAGATAAAAGAGATAAGGACAAACGGGATGCCAATTATACGTCATCCTCTGTTATACAACCTCTGTGTTGAAATACACACAAAATAAAGACACCACTGGGAGGGTGAGTATGAAGAGGGAGTCATAAAACATCTTTTACAGATCATTCTTCCAGAATGGGCTCCTGTATTGGCCTTCTCCCTCTGCTAAAACCTGTGCTTAAACCAAAGACGCAGGTCTGGATTCAATCAACTGTTTTTTAGCTTCGACTCACAATTAAATGCAATATCTTTTAACCTCCATAAGCACGGTTTGACACGTTATGTAAGTCACCGAACTTATCCTGCCAAACAGTGTTTGTGATGAGAAATAAAAAACACACTCTAAATTATTTGCAAGTGAAAGTTAAGGAGAAATGTTGATAGAATCCAGGCCACAGTCTTCAAAGATAAGCACATGCTGTTAGTGGTAAAAGAATGATGTCCACGGTTCTTTAATGGTAGACCTCCTTAAGCACCCAATCCAGGGGTTCAGCCCCCCCACCCCCACCCCACTGGGACATCTAGGGTTGTCAAGGGGAGGCAGAGGAAATGGAATTGTGCGTGAAAGAGAGTTTTCTGACAGGCGTTTGGCCCACCGGAATGAGCACGTGTAAAGCATTTTGCCGCGATAGGGCCCCATTAATTTCCTCCTGACTAATTCAATCCAAATACACTTACCGAGGTTTATGGGATCATTGACTGAAATCTCCTACACACTTTCTTTTGGGTACAGCACTCTTCTTTTCTTCAGTTTCGAAATATGCTTCGTAAATGATTAATATCAAACTATGCTGCATTCATGTCCACAATCCCATCCTTCATTTTTTCCAAGACACTGAAATGTGAATTATGTCATAGTCCTACAATTTTATTTGTGCCTCAAACTGAAAAAAAATACATAGCTCATCCAACTAAAGACACTTTCTGGAATAATATATGTCATACTTTGACCATCCAACTAATGACAATTTAAATGCTAGCCAGAATCAGACATACACATACACATATACATACAGAATATTAGGACTGTTAAGGTAAAGGTGCTCTATGCAAATTCTCACCCCAGTGGTGATGGATGCAAATTGCATCTGGATATGAAAATCAAACAAGAAAGTCTGTGTTTGGTTATCTGGTTAGGGTATGGGGTTGAATGCAATTGCATCAGTTGTACTTCCAATGGAGCTAAAATTCTGTATGTACATTTCTATGGAGAGGCAATCAAAGACTTGTGAAAAAATAAATGAAATCAAACAAATTTCTCAGCACAATCTGCAACTGGGTTACAAAAAGAAAGAAAAAAAAACCCTTGAGATGTATCTATTTTGCAGTTTTGATTGTATCCAGGGAGTTACTTTTTTTGTAATACAATATTACATTGACCTGTAAGTATTTTATTTTAATTTAAATCCAAGATCAGTCAGCCAGGATCATGAGATTGGGAGAGCAAATCGATATTGGATATATAGATACTTGGACAATACATTGCTTTCTTGAGAGGTTTAACAGGTGCACTTGAAGCCATAGATAACTGAAATTATAGATTAAATGGATTTTGGATTTTGGGATAAACTATGAAAATGTTAAATAAGTGAAATATCACCTGAAGTATGAGGTAAAACAATTCATAGACTATTCTTCTTGGAGTAGTTATATAGAGCAGTGGTTCTCAACAGGGTGTGTGAGGGAGCAAAGGGGGCCTCCAGGATCTGCCAGGGGGGCCTTGATATGATAGGAAAATATTTAAAGGTTCAATCACAAAACGTCAAGACATACGCAATTATTCCCATAAATAAATAACACAAAGCAAGCAATTGATAGTATATAAAATATAATAACTTTCACTTTCTACAGATGTCACACTCTCTTATGTTTGCTATGAATGGGTAAAAGGAAATAAAGAAGGATTTTTTTTTGTAAATATTTGAGGATTATGACAACGGCAAATGATTAAGATCACTTTTATGGGGTGAAATGGAATAAGCTTGACTAACTGCATTGGAGTGTGTACAGTTGGAGTTGTGAGGATGACATGCGAACAGGTTGTCATGTCTCCTGTAGGGAGCTGTAATATTTCTGAGGACACGAAGGATCTTGGGGCATTTATGGTATATCCGGCAGGACATAATTTTGTTCACAAAAACATTAATGTCTGTGTTTAAAAAGTTACAAAAATCCACACACAGATATGTTCTTAATATTGGCTTGTGTATGTCTTTTGCACCTTCATCACAGTACTGCATGTGAAGAATTGTGAAAATTGTGAGAATTGAGAATTGTGAAAATGGAATGCTGTTCCCCCAAAACAGTCCTTTATTTTGAATTTAAGTTCAGTCAGCGGTTACAAAATCCCACACGCATTTTAGCTGTTTGACTAGCTGCACAATTCATATAGCACTGTTAGGTCCACAGATTGCTTTTAGGTGAAGTTCTCAAACGTTTCTCAGAGTAACCTTTACACAAGAATTGAAAAAGATAATTATTTTGAGAGATTTTGGCCCAGAACTGAAAGGAAAATCATCCATTCAGCTACTGCAAGGGTTTGTCACATTTTTCTTCTTTCTCATTCGTGTCGTGCGAGCCTTGGTAAAAGGAGGTGGGGAAGTTCCTGTTTAATGCCGTGCTGTTCTATGCTTATGCTTACCATTCCATGATGCCATAAACAGTAGCCAGTCTTTGGACTGCGGCAGCGCGGAGTTATCTCTTTGAGTCTAGTCTCCATACAAGTGCTCACCTCAGCGGGACGGTGCTGGGGCAAAAAAGTGCACGAGTCTGTGCTTATTTGCCCCCGGCCATGTGGCAAACCGTACGTGCGAAGTAGGAAAAGTCTACATACCAAAGTCCTGCGCTCAGATTGGAATAACAGAGAGGAAGGTTTCAGAAAAAAAAAACAGCGGCGTGAACCACTGGCGGCAGCATAGGTGGGTAAAGTTACAGCCATAGCAACGGCGCTGTGACGAGGGGGCGGACAGGCAGAGCTTGAATTACTGCACCGTCTGTAGAAATCACAGACCCCGGCCACAATCTGCTGTGATAACAGCTGAGAGGCTTGTTAGAAAAATCCAATGGAACACTTTGATATTTTTTGGTATATATATATATTTTTTGGTAGCAGTGGACCGCAGGAGAGGTTGGGGTAGAAAGTTAAGCATAAGCTGTCTTCGCTGACGACAACCCGAATGACCCCAGGGGTAGCTGCCAGAAAAGTGAGAAAGTACCGTAGCTGATTAATCTGAGCAGACGACAGGAAAGCGGTGTGAAATTGCCGCCCGGACTAATGCTGACATTCGGGAAACTTGTTGCAGGTTACAAGTTCAGGCTGCCTGGGTGACCCCTGGTTGCAATGGGAACGTGAGACTTTATGAACCACAAAACAAACAGAGGATGTTCATGTGCCACTAGGGACTCACTGATCTGAATGAATCACATAATTTTGCTAGGAAAGGCCAAGTCTTCTGTGATTGGTTCACATGAGACGAACTGACTGCAATTTGGGTGCACCCTTCATACCACCAAAAAAATCCCTTCTTCCCTGGGCAACACAGTACAGCCAAGTATATGCCAAGTGGGGCATATAATTGGCTGTACTGTGTTGCCCAGGGAAGGAGGGATTTTTTTGGTGGTATGAAGGGTGCACCCAAATAGCAGTCAGTTAGTCTCCCCCCCCCGCAGATCTGCTTCCACTTCCGAATTACATGTAACAATAAACTTCCTCAGCTTTTGTCCTGAGGATCACAAACATTCTGTATTTGGATTTGACGAATTGGGATAAATAAAGAGCATAGACTGCGCAAATTTCAAAACAAGCTTACCTCCATGTTTCATTTTGCGCCATCATGGCGGCATGAAAAACTCCATGACCTTAAGTCAAAGTTTCTTCCAGCAATAAACGGTCAAAACGATAAAACATGCGAATCTTTGGGCAGAGAACACCATGCGCTATAAAGCATTACATGGGCTAAAGTGTTATTCAGGGACTCGGGTGGCTTGGGACATTACAAGTGCCTTATGTTTACTGTGTGGAACAAGCATCCTGTCAAGTCACACAGTAATAAAAAAAGACCGAGCTGTCACTGTTGGAGGGCTACAATATATACACTCTATGTACTTCATGCTTAAAAAAAAATAATACAGCTTTCATTTGGGACTACGACTGAGTGCCCTTATTTGGCCTTTTCCTTCTGTTCCCTCCGCTGAGCTTGACTAAGCGAGCTTCCTGCTGAGGGGGGCAGGCGATGAAAGCAGGGGGAATTCCTGCCGAAGCAAGACATGAACATAAAAACGTGATTTAGGCTTAAAGCAAAAATTGTTTGCAGTTACTTCAGAGGTCACCAACATGTGACCTTTAACAGAACACTGCCATTGGTGGAACAAGCAGAAACTCAGTCTAGTTCATATTTGTGCAAAGAGGGTTTTTAATTTGTTTTTATTTGTCTGTTTTTAGCTGTAGCAAAATTATTTTCACTTTTGGTACAGATTTGTGTCATGTATTGAGGCCTGCACTGTAATCTTTCAATTGTAAGTCATTTTGTGGAGCCCTACCTCAGCTATGAAGAAGACAGGCACTAAGGTCATGTCTAGGTACTGGTGTTGATTTGAGTGTAAACCACTTGAAGTGTTTCCAGTGTTGGTTTGGGAACAAGGTTTTAAACTTGGTGCAAGCTGAAACAGGTAGCTAGTGACATGAGATGGGTTGGCATGATGAGTATATTGAAGATTGAAGAGAAGAAGGAATTATTTAACAGATTGAGGATACGTTAGCTCACGTTGTGGTGGCTGTGATTGGTTATTTTCCTCCTCTATGTTGTTGGTTGTGTTGCACGGTCATGTCAACACAAAAAATGTTTCCATTGTACTACAAAATACAGTATGTCTGGCTAGCGGCACTGACAGCAATAGCCATATAGCCACTATTTAATTTATGCCCTGGTCCAGGCATGAGAATACCAAAGTCAGGATTCGGAGCTGTATAGAGTAGATATTGATGATTCTTTGAATGTTGTCTAGAAATAATCTACTCACAAAAGCTATATGGAGAGAGAAGGAGAGCTAGTCACCTAGGGTTATCTCAAGGCTTCTTGCAGCACAAAAGATCTGCTTGAGCTTTCCTGTAGCATTTGGATGAAAGGAGAGGTGCAGCAGTCGTGAGGACTAGGATGGATCTCTTAAAGATGATATGCCAGGGAATGTTACAAACAGCCCTTCTGCTTCATTTGGTTCAACACGAATTTATAGGGGACAAAACATTAGCCTAGGCAGCAAAACACATTGTTTCCATTTGCGTTTGCAGATGATAAATTCCATAGAATGTCGATGCTGTCCTTCCAATCTATGGCCAGCTGTCCCACGTGTGCAGGACATATTGACTGTTGCTGAAAGACTGTGGAAGGAAGAGGCCCTAATTTTGAACTGGAAGAGTGCTGTGTTGTGTGCTGTTCATTTCAAATTACATTTCTGTCATCAAATGAGGACATGCTGCCTCATGGTTTGCACTAAAAATGAAACAGGTGGTATGGTAATGGAAGAAGTTGACATGGAGACAACAGATGTAGCACAACAATATAAAAATGCTGCTGCTTTTTATCAAGGATAATACAAAAAAATAGATCATTGCCACTGCTACATGTATGTGGTTCAAATATCCACACTGAATGCACCCCATGACATTATGAAAACACTGAATCATCATTAAGCAGCAACGGGCTTATCATCATGGATGACTGCAGAGGTGTAATGCCGTAATTGTCTAATATGTGTGATCATAGAAGGCTCTACTGACCTCTTTTTGAGGGATGACTGAAATGCAGGTGAGAATACTTTTGAGTAAATGGTGACCCAACTTTTTCAATACTTCTCTAAAAAGCTCATGACCATATTTTACACAAGTATTCTATTATTACTAGCCCATTATAGCACAGGTTCTTTCCAAGACAACCAGACAAACTCCAAGCAACCTCTCACATTAAACTGGACAGGAAACCTTTAAATGAAATAATTAATCATAACTTGAACAGCCTTTCTGGAACATTCCTTCTGAAGACATTGAATGTGCTGTTAATTCACATGGGTCTCTGGATTGTACAGACAGGAAAATGCATTAGAGTAATTTACACTCAGGTGACTATTTCTATTGTCTGAGATGTTCTTCTCAAAATATGCCTTAGGTTTCTTCTCAGGAACTGAAGAACTGGCAACCAGGAGTTATATGGCTTGAGTCGCATGACTCAGTAGAGCATATTTAATGTCTTGTTCTAGCAAAATCAGAATAAAAAAGAACAGAGCACAATTTTCACATTTAAAGCCACATCATAAAAAGTGTAGTGAGAACATCAATCAACTTATTTTAAAAAAGATATTGAATTGGCTAGAGATGAAGGAAGCTGTATTTCTCAAGCAACAGAGAACAGTATATCAGGAGTCTATTCAAGATGGGATCTCTGTCCTCCAAGTAGTGCTGTTGTAAAAGTAGTAGTAAAGTGGACTTTTTAATGATATAGATACAGGTACAGATCAAATTTTGACACATTGAACACATAAAACACATATAAAACACATGACATTCCTAATTGTGTAAATGTACACTAAAGGAAACACACAACAGGTACTGTCCAGTGTAGAAAGTAACAGCCTATTGAAACTAATTAAACAAATTCCAAGTAATGAATATGGAATGTTTTATGTATATATAATCCTGGGAACCAGGGCTTGTCTCTCCAGAAGCTCATGCGGGACATGAAATACCCAGACCCCACCAATACGGTGATGAATGATGAGTGTTGTCCCCAAAGCCAATTTCCACTTCAGCTAACTTCTAGCCTGCTCAACTCTATAAATTCTGATATATTTCCATGAAAATGAAATGCTCCTTCAAAGAAAACAAGCCACTTGTCTTGTTCTGGGCTTGGTGTACATGAATTGCTTCACAGACAGAAGTCTGACAGAGTGGTCTTGAATTGGCTATTCTTCCTGGAAGTCTTCTTCTCCATCGTGCCATCATTTCCATTCCCATACCAGAGTCATTTTCCAGTTTCCTTCTCCAGCTCTGTAAATGTAATGGCAAAGGGGTGGCACTAGGCATTAAGGAATGTAGTGACTCTTTCCCAATTTATGCTGACTCCTCCTGTTAAAAGGAATGGCCGTTAGGGCTCTGTTCATATCTGGAAAACTTTCCCTGCAGAATAATACTGACGCATGTCTGCCTCATTTACCTCATGGCCTCCTGCTCAATGAATGAGTGTGTGCATTTCCTCATGCTTCTACCTGTCCACAAAAAGCCTTTCAAGCATCTACTCAAAACACATTTTGTTCTATGGGGTTGAGTCCTTCTGACACACTGTACTATTGAACTGCAGTTTAAGTTGATCCGGAATGCACGCATAGTAATGGCAGTTGTATGACTATTTCCATTGGATCTGCAGAAACAGGTAATGTTATATTTGTGTTAACTGAGAGGTGAGGACTTTATGAGACGCTGGAGAGTCCCCAAGGGGGGGGGTTTATTTTCTTGACTGAAAACGGAGGCATTTCTTCGCTTTGTGGGGACTGAATGTTTCCGTGGGGATGTCTCCGCAGCAAATCTGCAGCATCGATTTAAGAAACACAAACTCTGGTCTTTGTTTGGCTGCTGTACCCTGGAAGGTTCTTTGCTTTTTTATCTTTATTTTTTTTTTTTTACCTAAAAAATTGAAACGGAAAATAAACAGGCGCTCTGAGCACATTATCGGGCCTTTCTGCCCTCTAGTGGTGACATGCGGTCACTGCTGTTAACACAGAAGGCGCTATTCATTCACTGAGTACGTGATGGGGTGAGTTTGTTTGTTAAATTGGAGAACTTCAGCTTATAACTGTTTGTTCTCCCAATTTGGAATGTTCTGTTGTATTTGTAGGCCAGCCTCCTCTTTCGCAGCCATGTCTGCCCTCAGTTGTGGAGAAAGTATGGACAAGCATGCAGTCCTGTGACGTTTGCCAACCACAACTTCTTTTCACAGGGAAAGAGCTGAGTTGTTCACAGTAATTGCATAGGAGGAGTAAACTTATCCATGCATTCATGCATAGATATATTGGAGGTTGGTGTGTGATAAGAAGCAGACAATTCCACCGACTGAATCCCTCTTCTCCCCACACCACTGCCAGTTATTCATTGCCCAGTGGGGCTTTTGGCCAGTCGACATTGGCATGGTTAGGGTTTCATGCCATAATGTGGGGAACACGAACACACTGAATCAGTTTCTTAACAGGATGAGCCACTTTGGCGTCCATATTTCAACAATATGAACAAAGCCCTGCCAGGCTTCAGCAGATGTCTTTTATTTAACACCTCCCCACCCCCCACCCCCCCAAAAAAAGAAGCAAAATCAAGGGTCTGGGTGTACAACACATCATAGATTAGAGCTAAAAAAAAAAAAAAAAGCACAAGCCTTATAGCCGTTCCATTTCTGTTTTCAATTAGGCACACAGGACTGTACAATTATCCGCCCCCATCCCAGACACCCCCCGCCAATGGGAAGTAGGGAATAATTAAAAGAGCCCTCCTGTGTGCCAGAGGTGGGTCATGGCTAATCCACCACTTCCTCCCAGAGCAGGTTTCATACGATACACGTGTGCATCTGGATTTACATTTCTGATCCTGCGGATAGTCACGGCAACTGTCAAGATAGGATTCTTTTAAAACTTCATTTTATTTTTCCCTGTTTCCAGGGACAGAATCAATCCACACAGAACAGACCCAAGGACCACTCCCAAAAAATGTGAGATTTTCGGTTGGGACTCAAGCAGCAGCCTTTTTTTGGAGAGGGTTTTGGAAAATTTGCAATAGCTATTCTCTGGCTGTAAATCTTTCTTTACCTCAAGAACAGAACAGCAGGGACATCCTTGATGTTATATATAGTATTTATTTATTTATTTATTTGCATTGTTTTCTCCCACACATGGTTTTAGATACTTATCCTTAAAGGGCAATTTGAGCTCTGTAATGCATAGGTATTTAAATATTTACTGCACAAAGTGTTTACTTGCTGGTCTAAATTTTTGGCTTTTAAAAATGAAATTACTGTCAACAATGCCATTTGCAATAAAGTTTGGAAGCTAAAAATTCTTTCCTTGCTTTCTTTTTTCTTTGTCATTTTTATTACTCTACACATATGTATTGGCATGCTTAAATATTGGAATAATTTGCTTAATTATCACAATGAAGGGCCCTTTTTCAGGGTTGAGACAGGCAGCTCTTTAGAGGAAGTCATAAACACAGCTTGAGGAAGGAGGTGTGCGCTTCTGATCTGAGCCCTGCAGACAGAGGGTTGGATGTCCTCATAAAAAGTAAGCACTTCAGTGATTGTGCAATGCCGCTAAACAAGGGCTACTGCATTATTCGAATACCTCATTCTTAAATGATTATTAACTGGCTTTTGCTGCAGTTTATATGATAGAGTACTGCCGTCATTCATGCCTTCACTTATAAAAACGGACTTTTACAGACTGTAGCTCCGATTGATAGATTAGATTGATAAATTGTAAAGCTGAGAAGTCACACGTAATTAAAAGTCTGTCAAAAACATACACTACAAAAGTACAATATGGACATCCAGGGACAGTTGTTATAAATTTTGAGATTTGAAGGCCTCTGTCCTCCCCCATTTCCTGCTTGAGATTAGTTAAGGCTCTGTTAAGCAAATATTGAAAAATACATCACAGTGACAAATCAAAGATGGCCTACAGTGCAACACAAATTTAGGAGGGAATAAAAATGGCTGGCTTGTCTTATCTGGGCTTACTTTTTATCCCTCACAAATGACAGACTGTGCTTGTGAAAGAAAAAAAAATCTAACACATCCATTTGTGAGTCAAAGTTTTGGACAAATGTTTATAGAATCCAGACAGTTTTTCCAGTTAGTTATAAGGAAAACCTGTGGATGTTAACACCCCCCCCCACCCCCCCTCCCCCCGGTATGTAATTTACAGCAATAAGGAATACCACAAGGATGTAGCAAAATCAGCCTATGATATACAGCAGACATTTCATAGGGATTACAAGCCACGATTTATGAATAGCTCCTAGGAACAACTAAAATATAATACAATGATACTCTTTATCTCCTATGATCAGGGGATAAACAGTTGGGAAATATTTTGGATGCAGCATAAGAAAAATGAACAAAGGAGGAAGCTGACAAATAGTTTTTGGTGGTAAAAACAAATCTCTTACTATGACACTAGGTGAACTTAAAACACTCTATGCATCGCAAATGGATGAATGGAAAACAAAACAAATGTTTACATGATGTGTTACATATACATTCTTTAAATACATTGTGGACTGTTATTAAGTTTGTTCATGGGGAGTACAAAGTTTAACAGCCCATCTAGTATTTAGCATTTGCTGACTATATTGCAGATATAATTTGGCAAATTCAGCAGATGGTTTGTACCCATTTGTTACAACGTATTTGTTGCCCAACCTTCAACCGTCACTCTCTCCCCCCAACCCGCCACCACTGAATTTTAGGATGCAACACCTAACCATTCCAAATTTAGCACCGGCCCAAAATCTAATGCCAAAATTTGATGCACCGTAACCCAGCTGAGCTTCCTTTTAGAGCCTGTACAAGGGATACACTGCCTAACCCCGTCAGCTGAACTTCTGACATGACACTCCAGTGACTGAGTGTGGTGTGACTTAAGAAAAGAGGGGGGGGGGGTACTCTTGCTTTCATGACCTGGCTCAGTGTTAAGGAAAGCGCGTAGTTTGTGCAATTGCGCGGGTCGAGTTGCTTGCGGGGTGCCACCCAGCGAGTCGTTGGGATTTAAGTGGAGCGCGGGATCCCCCGGCTCCGGCTCGCGGGGCCGTAGTCGCAGCTGGAGCGGCTGGAGCGGAGCAGGTGGGGTACGGCCTGCGCCTCCCGCCCAGCGGCACGCTACGGGAGAGTGCCGCTTGGCTGGTTTCTGCAATGTGCCGGCCATCTGGTGACAATCACCGCTGTCCTTCAGCGAGGCTTCCAAACAACTATTTTTCCTAAGAGCTCCGGGGGTTTGTACAGGCGATACTGTCAGGAGTGTAGTGACTGCGAAAGGAAAGGTTTAATGCTCGGGATCATTTTACAGTCATTTTCTGATTCTTCCTCTGCCAAAAAAGAGGCTTTCTTATTTTCTGCCTTGAATGGGCGTAATGAAGGTTCACTTGTGGATTTTGTGGAACAAATTTCTGAAGTAAAAATATTTCCATTTCCATTTTCAAATTGGACATTTATCTGACGCTCTTATCCAGACCCACTTACAATGAGTGCAAATGAGGAGAAGGCCTAGATATTATAATCACCAATATTTCAAGTACCAGTTAATGAGAAGAGCAATGGTCATGCCAAGATACTGCAGCGATGGGTAATCCTTAGTCGCAAGAATTAACATGTGGCAAGGAAGGTAGATAAAGGAATTTTTTGGGGGGAATACAGGGTAGATAGAGTGGGAAGATGTGGAAAAGGTGAACGGGAATCAGGGTAGAGGCGGGGAAGGAGGGGCACGTTCCCTTGGTGCATTATATTCAGTGTGCATGTGGTGTACGTATGTGTGTGCATGTGGTGTGTGTGTGTGTGTGTGTGTCCGTGTTCACGCGGTGCGTGTGTGTGTGCGTGTGTGTGAGTGGTGGTCAGATGTTTTGGATGGTACAACTGGCCTTCCTTTAGCTGCAGCTTCGGCTTCTCGCCCAGTCGCAGACCGTGGGACAGCCTGTCCAGACTTTTTAAAGATCAGAGGGTTTTCCATTCAGTTTCAAAACAAAGATCTGAGCTTTATAAAACCACCGGAGGCCTCCGAGAGGATATTAGCTGCAGCAGACACGTACTGATGAGCCCCTCTCTCTCAGGGATTCTTACAACGCTCTCCAGACCTGTGAGGTGTTTTTTTCAGATGATGAGGATGTCAAGCATTGATCCAACGCCCACGTGGTGCTGGATGTGTAACTTGGGCCAAGAGATGGTTCAGTCCAATGAAAGAAATGAAAATGTCCTCCGCACAGTTTCTGAACAACATGGATTACTGGAAGGTTGTATGTAGCATTACATGAAGGAAGATTGGAACATATTGTAGGCCCTTTGTGGTTTTACTTTGGTGTGTGGTTTGTCTGCTCGTGCTTTTTGAATTCAGGCTATATTTTGTCTTTGTCTAATGATGCATTTACCTGTTGACAGCACATAATGTCTGGCATCTCTCTCAATTGTGATTTTTTATGGAATTCAATGCAATGATTTATAATGTTGGGCATCTGGCATTGGAGTTAACCTAGATCCACGGCTTGAAAAAAACCCTAATGAAGATGGAAAAACCTTTGGACACTTTCTTCTGATATTTTATGTATTTCTTCACGGTTTGATTCATGCTCTGTTTCCAGACGAGTGTGTTCACAGGGCTGAGGCCTTGTCTATGCCTATGGAAAGTAAAGGACTGTCCACTGCAATTAAACCGGCTCAAAACAGGGCTGCCGCTTTTCGAGTGTTGGAGCTCAGACCGCTAATTTTTCCATCTGCCATGAGAGCCGTCAGTCCAAAATCCAGCCATAGCACGTCTTTGACTTGTTTCCATAATTTTCCCCTTAATGTTCGGTGCAGTTTCAGCATGCATTTGTGAGCCTGCGGCTTGGACGGCGGTGTGCATGTCTTGTGTGCGCAACACCCTCTCCCAAATCATCAGAGGGCGTTGTGCTGATCAAATAGGGATACAAATATGATACGACATGTTGATACTACATTGGGACCGGAGAGAAAAATCAGAGGATGAACATTAGTTCATTCGGTCATTTATGCTGAGAAATTGCAACATCTCATTTGCCTCAGTAATGAGCCGCAAGGTGGGCGGGTCTCCAAAATATGCCTACAGTTTTGGCATTTTGCACTGGATTTGGCCGGCTGCCTTGGATACATCTCATAAAAAGCCGCTCTACATAAGAACATATCTGTTTTGGGATTTCCCAAAATACCAACCGCTAAACAAGACTGGTTGTTGTTCTACCGTGTCTTTTAACTGTAAACCATAGATTAAAATCTTTTCTTATTTGTTCAGCTGTAAGTGGAAATTAATACATTAATTTGCTCTAATGAGTTACAAAAGAGGACCTGAAAGCATCGATTAATGTTGTTTTCTGTGCAAGCTCACAGTTTTGTTGTTGGTACAGGCGATCAGGCCTATATCGTAACAATTAGTAAGGATTATTTGTGATTTTTTCTGTCTTTTACTGGAAGACAGAATACATTTCTCACCACAGCTGTGATTCTAACGGGACTGGCATTATGAAGTTTGCATGTTTAATGACCCTGTGAACATTTGTCGTGAACAGTTGGTGAAGTCGGTGAAACGGCGTCTAGGCGTTCAGGTGAAAACCCAGCTACTTTTGTTTGAAAAGTGAAGGTTTCTATCTATGATGTAGCCAGGCTGTATCCCGATAAAACCTGAGCTATATTGGGGTTAACCTAGTCTGTTTATGTCAAAACGTCTCTCAGCCTAGATTCCCACCCCTGCAGATATCTAGATTCCATTTTTTGCTCACTGGGGCGGCATTTATGTTGCAGATTTCCTGCCGCAGATCTCACTGCATGCATGACACAACAGGATTTAGTTTTTCTGAGCTGAAGACCAAGGTCCACAGGCAAGGGAGTGACACCACATTCCCACTTATGCTTCTGAACTCTCCTATGCTACGCTCTCTGAAATAAAGGTACACAAGGGTACACATTCTGTACAAAACTGTACCTCTAAAGGTACTAGTGACAAGCAATTTTTACCTCTATAGGTACTGAATGGTACCTTTTTTTCTGGTAAAGGTATAGTTCTTTATCTTCAATTGTACCTTTTTTTCTGAGAGTGTAGGCATAAGTTGCAAGTTGCCCATTCTCGTTCCTGTTCTTTTCCTTGGGGGCTTGTGTCCATTTTCCCCACCCTGAGTTCACAGAGTGTTCCAGCCTTGACATTTTTACTGGTTTAAGTACATGCCATGACGCAACCTGGAGGCCAAGATGTATAGCCTTGCTCTTCTGAACTGCATATTATTGTCCATTTCACTAGCTAGTTTAATGCCTCGGGCTTTAATCTGCCCATCACTATGATTGCTATTATTTGCTCCAACAGATTCCCTATTACCTCCCTATTACTATTTAGCCTAGCTGTATTTATTGATACCAGGTCAGTCAGCCGAGGAAGTGTTCCCCCTTTACAGCCGGACTCCACCTGAGTTTTTTACCGCCACAATTTGAGTGTTTTTTTCCCTCCCGCTGGGGAGTTGTATTACCTCATTTGCAGGTTTTTTTTTGGGGGGGGGGGGGGGGGGGGGGTTCAGGCTCAGCATTTCCCAATTTTCCTATCTCCTGTTTTTCCATAAAGCATCTTTATGTGTTTATGACAGTGTTTATATGAACAGCAGTATAGAAGTAAAATTCAATGGAAAGGTTTTGCAGTTTAAAAGGCTGTTTAAGTTATAGAAACATTGTGTTCTGATTTTGTGAGTCACAAACAGGTCCTTAAAACTGTCCCTATTTTCCTGCTGTAAAAACGTATGAAAAGAATGTGCTCACGATCTGGACCAACTTGGGGAGGGATAAAAAAGAAAGGTAAAAATGCTAGAGTTCCACAAAACCTAACCACACTGTTGCAATGACATTTGCATTTGCTACTTATTTGTGGAATTCTATTCTATTCTGAGTAAAATTTGTCCAGTGATGTGGATAGAAAGCTCACAAAACTTGAGGACTGTGGAGCAGGGAGAAGGTCACATGACCTCAGTGAAGGGTGTGTGGAAAACATCAGACTTCCAATCGCTTCATTCTGCTAATGATTTCATTGGTGGAGCTAGTTTTGTTTCCCTCAGTAGGTTTGAGGTTTTCAGTCAGGTAAAGAGAACCGGAAAGCATACTGGGTTGCAGCTCTCTGGGGCCAGAGTTTAGGAGCCTTACTATGCACTCACTAACTGTATAAAAGCAAGGAGACCAGTAAATGAACACATTCTTCAGTCAGCCATTTTATTTTGTTTTGGTTTGGGTATTTAATGAAACTGGACATATTCAATGGAAGCCTTTCATTCTATTTTCCTTTAAAGTTTGTTGAAATGTCAGGTCATTCGCCACTGGCTTCTCAAAAAACAATTGCATAAAAAAGATAATAAAAGTATGGACATATTCAGTGGAAACCTTTCATTCTCTCTTTATTTAAAGTTTGTTGAAATTTCAGGCCATTCGCCGCTAGCTTCTCAAAAAATAATTGCGTAACAAAGATACCAAATAAATATTTGTCATGCATTAAGTAAATATTTATCATGCATTGTTGTTTTGTGAGCATTCTTACCATTTTTCAAGTAAGTTGTGTCACAAGCTTGCTTTTGCTTGAACACCTGTTTTATTATTTTACATGATTATTTTTTTATTTTTCTAGCTCATAGGTCATTGTCCTCCTCACAAGAGAAGAACGAGAGAAGTATGAATCACACAGGTTAGGCAATGAAAAATATTTTTGCATGACGTTTTTCAGACTCGATCCAGTAAAACTTGTATCGGGAAAAATATCAAAAATAGCAGACAGGTGAGCGAGTTCCTGGAAAGGAAGCTTTACCACTGCACCCAGCACCAGGCAGCCAGGCAGATGCTTTCACTATCATGACTTCACCGCCGACAGCCGGTGGAACATATGCAGGACTTCCTTCACACAAAAACAAACTTTATTTATATAGAGCATTTTACAAAGAATTTATCACAATACGCCTGGCTTAAACCCCTACGAAGCAAGCCAAAGGCGACAGAGGCAAGATAAAAATGCCTTGGATGGCATAATAGGAAGACACCTTAGGAGAAACTAAACTTAAGAAGGGGAGCCCATCCTCTTCTGGCCAGTTTCTTTGGGAAAAGATGTGGTCAAGAACTTTCAGTCTCACTAATCAATTCAGGAGTGGGTGTATGAAGCATCCAGTGCTGGCAGTACGGGGGGAGAGCGGGTGTTGGGGGGAAGTGGAGAGAGTGGGTAGTGGGTTGTGGGCAGTGGGGTGGTGTTACTGACAGCAGGTTCAAGAGTGGCTTGAGACTTGGGCCAGGTGCTCCATTAGTTGGACATGTTAGGGAAGAGCTAGAGAAGGGTAGGAGAGCTACAGAATGGGGATGAAAACATATGACCCTGCCAGTAAGTACTAGGACAGAGACAGAAAATCCACACTGACATGAAAAGGGCTAGAAACCTACTTATCCCTCAAGAGCCTCCTTGTGAAAATGGGGTCGCAGCTGTTAATAGGTGACAGGAAGTGAGGTTTATTGCCCCACTATACACTAATCATGCATGCTTCTTCAGCCACGTGTCTAGACTAACTTTTTATAGGCTTCTCTGTAAATATGCATTTTTAAACTACACTTAATATTGAGACTGTGTCCAATTTCCTAACATGTTTTAGAAGGTTAATTCATAGTAGAGGAGCTCTTTAAGATTAGGCTCCACCCATTCTCAACTTTCACAGACAAATTTGCTACAGTCAAGCAACTGTCAAGGTTTCGAGAAAGGTAAGATAAATTATTGTAGATTTTGGGACCTAAAACCAACATTTCTTGCTCGATTTAACAGCGGGAAAATAAGCGTCATCCAGGCCATATTATCAGCAGTGCATGACTCTAACATAGGGAGCTTTGGTGCTTTATTTGAATTTAATTAAGATGTATAACTGTGTCATCCACATAGCAGTGAAACTCCATACTCTGTTTCATAATGAAATCACCAAGGGGCAGCAAATACAATGAAAAGAGAAAGGGTCCTAAGCAGTGACCCAAATTAAACATCATATTTCACCTTCAAGAATTCCAAAAATTCTTCATCTTGTATTATTATTATTTTATTTTTTTTGTTTGCAGAATCACTGAATATCTCAAAACACTGCTAAATAGACAGTGTTCTTACCCTGTGATGGAATAAATGCACACCCACATACACACGCATGCATGCACACACACTTTATATTTTATTATTATATTATTATATATATATATATATTTATATTATTTATAAATATATATATTTATATTAATATTTATTTTATTATTTTATTTTATTTTTATTTTTTATCATATTTTACTGTATTTTATTACTGTTATTTTATTATTTACTATGTTAGTTGCTGTTGCTATATTCTATGATCTTTTATTACACCTATTGTGTTTTAATTGTGTTTGTAATCTCGGCTACATTGAAAATGAGGGCCTGGCCCTCAATTGTACCTCCGAGAATTTAAATAAAGGTTCTGACTGACACACACAAACACACACATGCTGGAAAGTGCTCTTGTGCAACACACACACACACACACACACACACACACACACAAACAAACAAACAATTAACTTTTGGAGGATCTGGTTCATTGTGATTAACATGTCTATTGCAGCAGGGCAGGGGCTGTATTTCCTGAGAAATGGACAACTTTTAAGAGAACCATGGCCAAGGAGACATGTTAACTACAGTGAGCTTTTTAAAGGTCTGGTTCATTGTGGTTCACGTGTCTAGCTCAGCAGGGTAAAGAGACATGTGAATTACAACACGATTTTGAGGGTCTGTTTCATTTGTGGTTCACATGTCTTTCTCAGAATTGCCAAATACCAAACTTTTAAAAAGAGTCACCTGAGAATCATTTCCACAGATGAGCTAATAACACTGATCCAAAAGTAGCAAGGTATGTTGCTTATGAACTGGAAAAGGTTCTTATGTCAGTGCTCCTCATATGTACAGGTGGTTATTCTTTGACCCTTTTAAACACACACCGCACTTCACATTAGGCAGTTTTATCTTTGTGTAAAAATGTAGTTCAGCACAGTGACTACACCATAATTGTAACATCTGTCGTGCATAATTACATAAGCCAGAAACATGTTTAGCGACAAGTGCTTATGTTACAATTAGGGACACCTTTATTCTCAGAACAGTTTTCACACCCACAGTTATCCCTCAGCATAAGGCCAGTAGAGCCATCTTTCATAGCCTGCGTTGCAAAATTGTCACATTACACCTCCCAGGCATCCACCTTGAAAAGTCAATTGCTGCTCAATGATGATTTACAGCTATTTTCCCATACGAATGAAAAGTTAAATTGATTAGAACTATTCAATTAAAATGCAAGTTTTAAACTTTGCAACTGAATTGAATTGTGGTCTGTTTTTTAACAGTATCTTCTCTCCATGATGATTCCCAGCGTTAACTTGTACAGAGAGATGTGTCTGCATTGAACAGATTTAGTTTGAATGGATATGTTGCTTTCTGTGCAATATTTACCTATGGGGCTCACAAGGATATTGATTGTAATGTAAGTTTACATCCCTATGGGTCACACACTAGAAAGAAATGGTGATTGGTGACCCTTGCTATAAAGTGTAGTTTCCCAGATACCAGCCACTTAACTAATAATAGGCCTGAAAAGTAATAATATAGTTACCAGGAATGTATGCAGTTACAGAGCTCCCAGGCTGACAGGAACCACTTTTATTTTGGAAATAGTATTTCAATTTAAATTCAGAAGTCACAAAAACTTAATTTCTGATAATTGCAACATTACTATTTTTTGCCTTCATTATCACCACTTTATTCTGAAAATAAAAATTACAAAAAAAATCTAATTCAACCTCAAAATCTTCAAAAAGGACTATGAAGAATAACCACAAGCTCAAATGTAAATAATATCTAAATGTCATCCATTTATGAAAACAGGAAAGTCTTTTCACAAAAGATTTTGAAACCCTTTTACAACCATGCTTTTATAGCAGCTTACAATACACAAAAGACACAAGGCTTCTGGACAGACTTTATTTGAAGTTTTATTTTTTTACTCTCAGAAGTGTATTATTTGCAGTGTTGAAGGTTAGCTCCATAAAGAGTAGATTAACTTTTACAAGGTTGAATAGGCTGGACTTTTCTGGAAGCTGGTCCTCATAACATGGCTCTTGTAATGTGGCTGTTTATCAAAGAGCAGTTCCCAGTTCCATTCTCACAGTAAACAGGGCCAGCTTAGAGATCCTTTGATAAAGGCCTGCTTGGGGGGAGCTACCCCAAATCAACCATGAATGCACATACATTTTCCATTTTCCAACCTCCAAAAAAAACTATATAATTTAGATTTTCTTTGCCTTTTCTGTTCACTTCCTCCCTCTCCTGACATCCCCGCAAGGTCTCGTTTGACATGGCAGGCTTCTATGATCACAGCTGTAATGTAAGTAGTTACGCTGTGGGTTTCAAGCTGGGGCCCTGGCTGTTTGTATGGTGCATCAATATATAATTAGCTTTCCATGCTGAAGACCAAAAGTCTCCAGTTTACAGAACTAATACTACCCATATGCCTCTGTGCATTTGTTTAAGTTCGACAAACTTAGGGTTAGGGTTTTGTTATGTATTTTTTTCCTTAGCACGTGTTAGTCACATCATCAAACAGGGGCCAGTGACTTGGTGAGAGGATCCATTATAGCTGGTATTCCCTATGGCAGGGCCGGAGGAATAAGAATTGTGGTGGATGTTTTGACGTTCACAAGGAAGATAGTCCATAACTCGTTTTAGTCCAGGACAGGTTTTAGCCCGGGACAGGGCTTAGTCCAGGAAAGGTTTTAGTCCAGAACAGGTTTTAGTCCAGGACAGGGTTTAGTCCAGAACAGGTTTCAGTCAAAAACAGGTTTTAGTCCAGGACAGTGTTTAGTCCAGAACAGGTTTTAGACCAGGACAGAATGTAGTCCAGGACAGGGTTTAGTCCAGAACAGATTTCAGTTCAGAACAGGTTTTAGTCCAGGACATGGTTTAGTCCAGGACAGGGTTGGCAGGAATGCTGGGGATACCAACCACCTGAGAGTGCTTTGTTTAACTTGAGCCTGTTGATTTTGTCCATTTTAACCCAAGCCCAAGGTCAGGTTTGTTTTCCTTATGATAGCTATGAGTAAGAATCACAGCAAACTTCAGGAAAACCAATAGCCTTGGTACATGTAGAACTGTTTTCACTCAAGTAGTTCACGCATTCGTATATCTGATGAACTTTTGGAACTTGGTATAAAATATATAGTCCTAAATGCACAAAACTGCCAGGTGTGACAAAATCCAGCCTTTCCTGTCAACTTAGCATTAAATCAAAATATATGATTTTGGGGAAAAGGAAAACTTTTATTGGTGAGATCATCAAGGCAATCTTTACTTATCCATATGTGCCATGAAATGTCCTGTTGTGATATTGTTAATGCATGGAAAGGCATGCCAGGTCATGTAATTGAAGCAAAAAACCCTTGGAATGCTCATGACCATGCTTGATCCAGTGATTGATACTCCCTTGACAGTAGGAAAAATGATTAGCCCAGATGGGCTGAATTGCCTGTTCTTACCATCAAGTATACTTCCCTTATCTCATTTCCATTCTTCATTTATTTTATGGGAGACACTATATACTTGTGCCGGAATGATTCCGGTTGATTCACTGCTATTGTCTGATTCACTGCTTTACCTATTTCCTGTATAAATGTATGCGCTTGGAAATTATGTATGTAGTATATGTCTAACTGTGCGGGTGACATAATTCATGTCTAAACCAAAGCCAAGTTATTATGTGCACCACACACTCACACCAAGCACTCACCTTACCGCTTAAGACTGTTTAAGGGCACATACAATTCATTCAAAAAATGTTCTTTGTAGCCCAGAAAGATATTAAGCCTTGGAAAAACAGACTGCTGCTACTTCAAGATGACTTTCTACCATTCTGCCAGATATTTGGATATATAAGGATGAGATATTTGGATATATAAGGATGAGGCCAATTCCACCAGGGCTTGTTACAAACAAAACCTGATGTTTTAATCTAACACAGATTCAATTTCATTGCTAATGCAGTTTTATAAAATGTTTTATTTACTTCTGCCAAGCTATTTTAAAAGACAGACCTGTACCTGGACCCACGCAAGTGAGGTCATTGATTCAGAGATGCATGATATTACACAGGCATGAAAGGACAGCAAAACACCACATAGAATCATGTTTTGTTACATATGTTTTTCCTATTTCCCAACTAGTTCCCATAACTCAGTACGTGGATAAATCAGTTATGTGGGGTGTATGCTTCATTCTTACAGTTAATTTAGCAGACAAAACAGTCATTGCAGTAGTATTCAGAAACTACCATTTCATTATACATCAACATTCTAATATTTGATGGCCCAATCTCATTTATTTACTTTAATGCAATACAGAAATGAGCCAAGCACCTTGTATTTGAAAAAAAAAAAAAAAAGCTAAAGCATATCATTACAGTATTTGGTGCCCTGAGGCAGGAAGGAATACTAGCATCAGAAGCAAGAAGAACCCTTCTAATCAGAATGAAGTAACTTGTGGTCTAGTGTATGTTTATACTGCTGTGTGATCTTCAGGAAGCAACTGGTACTATGGCATACCATTTTAACGAGGTGCAAGTTACAGTACATTTACCGCCTGCATGAAGTCTGTAAAAAAACTACATCATTCATCACACTCGAGCACCACAAAAAATGTATTAATGTATTGTATGGAATACTGCAACGCAATCAAATTTGAATGGTTATATTACTTTCCCTCTGTGAATTTCAAATAACTTAACGCTTGTTTCCCACATCTCCATGCTACATAAAAACAATTTTATGAATACCATATGCTCAAAATATGAAAGGAAACACTAGAAAAGGACAACATTATTCAATAATTGTATTCCCAAATTTTTGCATAAATCACCTATGATGATATTCAAGTGTATCACTAATTATTTCTATGATTATGTTTTATGAACTGTTTTGTAACAGTGAGGATTGTGATGTTAGAGATGGGCAAACAGATTGTTTGTAAAAGGTAAGTTCACTTGCCCTTAAAAAAAAACCTCCAACCTTGTCACCAGTCTTGAAGAGCTATGGTTTGCTCAACTGAATATGAAACAACAAGTCTTGTTTGATTGAATTGCATTGCAAATGATATGTGTGCTGTAACAACAGTCATCCAATCTGAAAGCATGTCAACATGTAACACAAGGTGGCACGTGATTATGGTGCATGATGCCTGTGTCTAAGAGGCGTACTTAGGACAGAGCGCACTGGAAACATTACTGCAGCCCTCCTACCCACCTCCATCCAGGGCAGTTACCCTCGAGTTTCAACCAAAGTGGGGGTACAGTTCTTTGACAGGTCTGTGTTGTACAAAAAGGGAATTTGGCGTTCTGTGATTAATTAAGTTTGACTCTAATGCATGAAACTGGGCTGGCTATACAGGCAGGAAATCGTACACGGTCAGTCAAAAAAAAAAAAAAGTGAGTTACCATGCAAAGAAAAGGGTAGTTACTGGAATGGAAAAAAAAAATGTTAAGACCGGGGAAACAATTTTTTTCAAAACTTACGGAAAATATCCTGTCAGACGTCGTTTTCACTGGGGTCCATCCAAAAATTCATGGAAACAAAGATGACTTACGGGGCAGGTTGTGAAAGATGGGCGTGTATTACAGTACATGAACATGCTGTATGATGTGAAGGCCTGTTGAACTGCCTATCGTTACTTAGAGCTGTGAAATCCTAGTGGCTTCAGAGGAAGTTGTTACAGAAACGCTTAAGGATCTTCTGGGGGGGGGCATCATTCTCACTATACTAAAATCATTCACATGTGTCCGACAGTGGTTTGAAATTATTTACATATGGCTTGGAGTGATTGCCCCTTTTCATTTGTGCAAATAATATAGACACGGTGAAGCCTCATTTTTGAAGGAGAAGTTTTGGATTCACTCTCCTATGGTCATCTATTCTTGGCCAAAAATGGCCAGACTTCATTACTAATGGACAATATATGAAAAACAAACTATGGGATATTCAATGGTGTTGTGGAAACAAAGCTAAAATAATCGTGAAATGGTAGTGGTGAATTGAACGTAACAGAATAAACTCTCATAATAGAATTTAATAACCTTTTATTTTAGGTGAAGGATATTAGGTGCAAGACATTCAAGGAATTATCTAGTATTCATAGCATCTTTTCAGCTGTCAATGATAGACATGAGCTTTGTCCTGTGCATACATGAGTATCATGATCAGTTTAAGACAACTTACATAAGGTTATGGAATGTGATATAAGCATTCTTAACACTAGTGACATAACATTCATCACATATTATATAAAAAAAAATCTAAAGTTGTTATGCTATAATGATGTACTGTATGCAGCTAATTAATAAAATATATACTTAAACTCTTTGTGATCTTAAACCCTGTCATCATAAACCACAATTAAATGATCATCAGTATAACAAAATTCGAACAGAATCCCATATACACAAATTCCAAACAAAAGTTGTGTCAGTAATTCATTCATGTGTCCCACATTTTGTGTGCAACAGTAGCTATTAGGGAATTCCCTCTTGGTTGGTCGGTGAATGCTGATTGCTGTCAGTTATGAAGCATAATGAACAAATGTAAAGACCATTGTGCATGGTTCATTAAGCATTTTTTTTTTTTTAAATAGTTGTAAAATTGAGACAAGACCCAGACCAGAAAGAAGCTTTCTCAACCTTTTCTTTCTGGTTCACAGACAAAATTAATCGAGCGAGGTTAGAAGGGAGTAGCAGGATGATTCATGCTGGATTTTATATTTATTTATTTATTTTTGCCATGGCAGAAGTTTCCATGGAGGATCCCTCCATAGCAGGAGAGCTTGGGGCCTGTAGATGCTTTACGCTGCACAATCTTTCTTTGTTTTTATGAGGGGGTACCCCAAAGCTATGTGTGGCTTTCTGTACTCCTTACTATGTTTTATAAGCGTCTTAAATAACTATTTTGAAAAGCTTCCAACTCGTTATGGTATGCAATACAAAAGCATAGCTGTTAACGTTTTGTAATGTTAGGTGTCATATTTAAATATGGTATTGCATTAACTACCATATATAGCTTTGGGATTTTTATTTTCAGATGAAGCTATTTCCATAGTTGTACTGTTCAGGGTTAGTCTTAGATATCAAACAATATAAAGTCATATTCAGATGATGGTGTTCAGTGATGCCTTAAGAAAAGCAAAAAGTGAAGAGATGTGGTTACAGCTATTGATTAGAAAATTCACAGAGCTACCACAATATTGGCGTAACACTACTCAAAACAACATAAAAACATTTTCACGACTATCTCATTTAATTTTTTATCAGGAAATTTATAAACAAAATGAAGAAAACACACAAGTCAATGTGGCGCAGGGTGGACTGAAAAATTAACCACACTAATGAATAAGATCAGAAACATAGTACACTCCTTCAGCCCAAAAAGCCCAACATAGCACTTCTTTCTCTGTGTGAATTTTTTCTTGACAACCCCAACCATCAAAGAAATAATACAAACCTATCTCTAATGCATAGCATGCCTCATCCAACCATTATGGAGTAATTTTAAGAAGTCTAGATTTTTCTTGTCACATTGACATTGCATAACTTTATAGAACAAAGAATTGAATGTATTGTATTCTGAGAGACACTAGCTATTTCTCCATGACACTAGCCAACAAAAATAAACAAATACTAAGAAGAGCAAAGAGGAAAAACCAATATGAATCACAGTTACATTAAGAAGACACAATCATTGCTGCCATTACTTAGAGTATATTTGTCATATATTAGTCCTAAGTGTTATGTAACCCCTGTGGAGGCAGCTTCAGTGTTCCAAACAGGGGCAATTTACTTGATTATGAACGGCATAAACATTACATTTCACTGTTCATAACATACAGTATTTTCATTTTTTTGCATTAGGTCTGTGCCTTGGCATGCACACAATGTCTTCCTTATGTTCATTGAGGTTGGCTGTTCTCAGTACATTTTTTGGACAGTTTGCCACTTTGACAGGCAAGCACTAATTGTTAACATGTTGTGGATCTGGTCTGCATTCAGCAACCTTTTTTGTATGATGACCCTGAACCTAAATGCTATTATCATTAAAGACCTGCCAAGATGGACGAACATTGTATTTTCTAATCCAGAAAATAAAAAAAACAATTAACTAAATCTGTTTTAAAAAAAGAAGGAAATTGGCCACTGTACACATTTCCACCTTAAACAGAGGCTGCTTTAGAAGATGCAGCTGGATGAAGTCTTGGCAGCTTTTTAATGCTATTTTCATTAAAAAACCTGCCAAGGATGACATACTATTATCATTAAAAAGCTGCCAAGATGTCATTCACCTTTATATTCTAAAGCAGCCACTGTTTAAGGTGCTAATGTATGTAGTGGCCAACATTCTGCTTTTTTCAAACAGATTTGAGTTTTTTTCTTTACAGAATTAGCAAATACATAAATGTCTGTCCATGAATGTGTTATGCTCTTGCACAATCAATCACATAATGGCCATGTGCAAATATAGTGCCCTCCAAAAGTATGGGAATGTAGTTATTTTCGCTATTTACACTATATGACCAAAAGTATCTAGACACCCCTTGGTTTGGGGCTTTTTTCATATTTTGGGCTAGGCCTCTTGGTTCCAGTGAAGGCAAATCTTTATGCAACAGCATACAATCACATTCTAGATAATTCTGTCCTTCCCTAACAGTTTGGGGAAGGCCGTCTCCTGTTTCAGTATGACAATGCCAACAGGCACACAGCGAGGTGCATATGACCTCAACCCCATCCAATACCTATTGGGTTCAACTGGAAAGCCAACTGCAAGCCATGCCCAATCAATGCTCAACCTCAGTAATGGTCTTCTGGGTGAAGAGAAGTAAATTCCTGCTGCAGTGCTCCAAATTCTAGTGTAAAGTTGTCCCAGAAGAGGGGAAGTTCTTATAGCAGCAAAGGGTGAGTTATTATTTTGGATGAGATGTTGAATGTCAGGTATCCACATACTTTTGGCAATGTAGTGTACTTAAGATATCTGTATTTGAGATCTAACTATGCATGTAAACGCTATGAAATACAAGTCTGTACTTTTGTCTCATATTCATCTTTTGGTCTCAGTTTCAAATGCCTAAAGTATATAGCTAAAATAACTCATTTCAGTCTACCATTCACATACAGTACTTTTGGAGTGCACTGTGCATGCTTCATGTAACATTAGTCACAGCAGAAACCCACCTACTTTCTCTATCTTTGATAGGAGTTCTGGGGGGCTATGTCACCCCTGCCCATATGTGGGCCTTCAGGTTTCTCCATTAACTTAATAATTGAAGTTATTTCCAGGTATTAAGACAACTCACCACCTTCAGTGCAACTTGGTGGACAGCAAACAGAACACGGAATATATTCTCTTGTTGTATGCAATACATACAGCAAGTTATTACAAGCCAAAGTGGATAAATCTCACTTTCAGGAAGCCATGATGTTGGTCTCTTGTCATGATTGGATGCTTTATTAAGACACTGATGAGTCTGACTTGATCCCATCCCAGAGTGTGTGGGGGAACACACTCTGAAGCACCTCTGAAGGACCTCTCTGAAGCCATTACCCAGAAATCAACAAAATGTGTGTGGTTTTCATAAGTGTGTGGTCATCTTCATTTTTATTGGGCTAAAGCTCTCTATTTAGGAAGAAATTTGATTGAGCTTATAGAAGATTAATGGGACGATTAGAGGTTTTGGAGAGCCGATCTGATGCTGGGAAAGTGCAGCACTGTTAACTTTCCAGTGCGTAATTGCATGCCGGCAGCAGAGGGGCAGTACCATTTATGATGATCAAAGTCCCCCCCCCCCATTTAAAAATAAAGCCTTCAATTCTCTCAGGGGGTTTCGGAAATGCGAGGCTGTCTGAGAGACCTCCCATACCATTCTTCCCACTCTTCTGACATCCCCCCCCAACACACACACGCACACACACACATACACGCACACACACATTCCTCTTTCTCTGACAGACTTTTCATTCATTCAACAAAGTGTATTTCCAGCCTTTAAATAAACGCAGACATGACTTTTCATGATCATGTACTGTACAGTACGTGCTCTCTTCGAGAGTATGACTCAGGCTGACAGAACTCCTAAATCATTGCTTTCAATGTAGAAAGCCAAAGAAACGGCCTCTCCAGACCGAATTGGACGTTCACCAGGTCCTCAAGCAGAACAGCTTCAACAACAAGGTGAAGACATGCCATTTGTTGTTTCTTAAAGTGGTTTAAGACACAGGTAGAGCTGTAGGAACAAGCCCATTTAAAAATCCATTAATTGCACTTCATTTTCAATTTTTCATGCTTTCTTCAGTATTCAAACTGACTCCTGCACTTCTGCCTGTCTACTATACTTGTCTATAGTAATAGAGTGTTTAAAATGTACTGTACATTTAAGTAAAAAAAAAAAAAAAAAAAACGATTTTCTTCCCATTTAAAAAAAAAAAAACACAGTCCCTTTTCTAAAGACAGTCAATATGAACGTTATTCAATAATGTAAGTGGTGAAATGGACAAGCCAAACACGAGAATGTACGTCACCTACTCACAAAAAAGGGAAGCCACATCCTCCTTTCATAAGCTTCCCAGAACAAAATATATCTGTGTCCTTTCATTTCTGATTTCATGGTTCTGACTACTGATTGATACCTGCCCAGCCACAGTAGAAATATATTGAATGAAGATTTTCATTTTCAAAGGGCAAAGTCTTGAAAGAGGCAGGGAAAGGGAGGGAAATGAGGGGGGGAGAGAGGGACAGAGAAAGAGACAGAGGGAAAGGATTTAATAACCTGGGACAAGAAAACCAGAGGGAATTGTGACCACAGATATTAAACACTTTAAAAACAGTCTGGGCAAAGGCCTAGAGTGAGTGGTGCAGCCACAAGTGGTTCAGTGGTATGTGCCCTGTTGTCTTGAGCTAGTGGACTAGCGTGGTGCTAAATGGCACCCTCTCCCCTTTTAACGCAAAAGAAACAGGGTAACTGGACTTGCCTGAGACTCTCGCCCAATCAGGGGGAGAACAAAGATTTTGCTGACTGTGTATTTTGCTCTCAGCTTGGTCATGATGTCAGTGGAAACACTTACCTTTTAAAGATAATTTTTCTTCACTGTGACAAAAAAGAAAAATACACTTTTCTAGCCCCCTGGCATCCGGCCACTTCCTGACTGAGATATACATAGTGAAGCAGATGTTATTTGCATTAGCTTTGCTCTACGTACTGCATGTCCTTTGTGTCCTAAGCTCTGTGACATTCTGAACTCTGAAATTTTTTAAAGGCCCGTCTGTATAAGATTATGTGTTTTGCAAAAAAATAAAAAAAAGTTACGTGATTCCTGGTTAGATATTGGCAGTTCGGTCCATCAGTAACAGTGCACCATATAATCGCCAGATGGTCTTAAAACTTGTCTCTTAAATCCAGAGCTAGGGCTAGTGGTTATGATATTACTTCATATATAGCTTTGATTGGGCTAAATTTGGATTTCTATCTTTTATGGAAACAATTTGGGACAAAGGTTGCCAAATGCCTTAAACACTTGTGCACTTCAGATTTTGTGGAGGTGACTTTCGAATGTAAGCTGTTCCAGTGCTTCCATATCGCACACTTTTTATCTTCAGTGGTTTTCTCCTGGCCGTTATTCACATGGGCAGAACAAAAGGAAAGAAAAGAAAGTGACCACATAAAACCCTCTTTGAAGTTGTCAGCACTGGTACGACACGCCAGCACAGTCCATGTAATCGTCGCCATTGTTCAACCCTGCCGTTTAAAACCCACAGGCCATTTGCTTCTGCGTTTTCCAAGACGCTCCGTTCCAAGGCCTACTTTACTGAGTTTTTCATCTGGTTTCCAGTCTACCAGTGTGGGCATAATATATTAAAAACTCACTGAGAGGTCCTGGGGCGTCTGATTGCTGTCCACGGGGCCATAAAAATGCACTTAGGCTTTCTCTCCGCCTGAGAAAGTGCTTATCAGTGATATCCCTCCCGCTATAAGGGACAAGATAACGAAGGGATTCAGTTTGAGCCCACACAGATGTCTGCCCGTTGACAATTCCCATTTGTTGAGCTCGCAATGTCCCCATGGATTTGTAGTGTAGGGAGTGGTTGGAATGCCTCAGGTGGAGAGGGTGTTGAGTTGCGCTACTCTAGGCCTGTATTGTTCTCTCTGGGAGAGAGCCTCGGGCCTGCTACGGAATGCGCAGCTATTCAAAAGCAGTTAAATGAGTGCACCTTTGTGCCCCGGACTAACGACACTGATTTCTCATAGGCGTCCTTTCTATTTCTTTATTCATTTATGGTTTTACAATGGGGTTTCAACGGTTATTTGAAAAATCTTGAAAAGCACTTTGTGGCTCCAGCTGTCGGCAGTTTTTACGGTTTGAATCGGCGCTTCCGTGATTAATGCAGCGCGGCTTACTTTCCCAAAGACAGTATCCGGTGGGCTGGCCAGGTGGGTCAGACATCAGTCTCCCCCTCCCAACCACCCCTGACCACCAGCACCACCACTATCTCCGTTTCTGCTTCCAGCTGCCTCATAGGAAGGAGTCTTTCTGTCAGGCACCATCAGTCATCACAAACAACCTATCAATCTTTATCAGTCAGTCTTTATTTTCCACGTTGCCATTCATAATCAGGTTACAAAACATTTCATGGTGGACATTTTCCAGAGAGGGAATAAAAAAATACCCATTTATGGTTAAGGAGAAAACTGGAAAATGACTCACTGATGCCTTAAAAGGCGATTGAGACAAACTGAGCCATGCACGTCATTTTCAAGATGATGCTCATGGAACCTGTTAAAACTATTAGGATCCATAAACTGGTTTGGATTGTAGTATTAACTGCATGATGTCAATGAAGCATTTTAGAAACTAAGACACAAACTGAATCCTGTCCTTGTCCTGTCCATAATAATAATGGAGATAATGGGATATTACTGATGAAAACTTCCTCAGGCAAGCATCTATATGCCCTTTATGTTCTTTGTTTACATTTAATTTCATAATGTCTTTGGTGCCATACTAGCAGTATCTGTATGCTTGCCAGATACTGTTAGACAGACTAGCTTTTGTTAGAGATTGTGTCTAACTGTGGTATTGTTTTGTGGTATACGCATGCAGGTGTTGGTGGAAACAAATGGGTAACTGAGGGACAGAATGTATATTTAAAGCAGATAAAGTTTTTCTTCATTTAGCTCTATTCCCCAATTGCACTGCACCCATCTTCA